>NC_141834.1:12844007-13144007 GCF_982586985.1 Callionymus lyra
CCTGTAAAGACAAAAGCCTTGTTGGAAAATCCGCCTCTCAACACAAATACAAATGCGCCAACAAGCTAGCAAAAATATTGGAAAATACATACAAGAAATAAAGAGAATAGTTTTGAAAAGGTTCAGAGTTGAGATATATGGATGTAAGAAAAAAGTTTTCAATAAAAAAATGTTCCCCTTTTTCAGATGAAAAACCTAAAGCCATCTTCCCACTTCGATGTTCCAGGTCAACGTTTATTCAGCTTCTTCAAGGTATTTATTTTTCTTAGAAAGCTTTTTGCTTCATGACCTCCTTATATAGAAGGTTATTCAATCTTTTAGTTTTGTTACATTTCAAAACATTCATCGTCGACTTCGAAAAAAGTTTGACTTGTCAAACCGGTTCTGGCTTGTAAATGCATTCATTCATTCATTTTCTGGAGTCTATCCTAGTTTCTTCGGGTGAGAGGCTAGGGACACCCTGGACAGGAGGCCAGTCTGTCGCAGGGAACACAAAGACATACAAGCATTCACTCGTACCTACTGACAATTTTCCCAAATTCCCGATTAACCTGTTTGTTTTTGGACTGTGGGAGGAAACCGGAGTGCCCAGAGGAAACCGAGGCAACACGGGGGATATAAACATATAAACTCCACACTGTTCCACTTGTTATTTTGTTTTCATAACATAGTTTGACTCATCGTGGCTTGAAAATATCTCCTAAAATACATCCACGCTTCCATTTATTCAATTATCCGCTGAAGCAGCTCTTTTGTTTAAAGAAAAAAACAAAAAACAAGGCGGATCAATCCTCTTTTTATTCTAGCAGTGTTCAGGGTTGAGACCGAGATCCCACAAAATAACCTCTTTGGTAATGGGAATTGAGCCAGCAACTTTCCGGTGACTTGCGGACTACTTGAGTTGTGTATTTAGAAAACAAAAAAACATCAGGAACCTTCCAACAGTGAGGGAAAGAAAAAAACAACCCAGACCAGAAATGGCTTCATTTTTTCCCCTTCATCCGTCATTGTTAGTTCGTCGGTAGATTAATTCTGCCATCATACACACGGAGCGTCTGCTCTAATGCTTGCAGGAACATCATGTGTACAAGAACTCCATTTCCAGCTGAAAAGAAGAGCAATGAGATTCATGAGTTCTTCCTGCTACAAGGCCACAGCTATGGAGATTTCGGAGGAGGTTATTTCCACTTTTCCATTCAGCACAAAAATACCAGCAGCACTCCAGATGAGCTCGGACTTTGAATTACAACCATCTGATCTTTCAAGTTAAATATGACAAAGAAGGTGACAAGTGTGTTCTGGAACACAGTGTCTGGAGTCCAACAAACTGACACAAGACAGTTCTTTACTGTAAAATTCAAGCAGTATATAACAGAAATATTTCCAACTTTGTTAAGTAACGGCAGAAGAGTGTTGTTTTTTGACGAATAAGCTCGATATTACTTAAGTTTTGACAAAGTAAAACTGTGCTTTGAATCATGAAACGTCAACCTTCAGTACAGAAAATACAAACTAAAAATCTCCAGGTTTACCCTCCGGTATTACCGGAATTACGTTTCTAAAAATTAATGCTATTTTCTGTCTTCAAAAACCCCCCCTTAGAAAAAAAAATCTTTCTAAAAGAAGGACCACAATTCTTTGATGATAAAAGAAAGTTACCAGAGTGAATTTTAACCAAAACCAAACCATCTCTGGTGTGTTATTAATTTGCAACATTTTGACTCATTTCCTTGAAAGTTTTTACTGCAAGGTCGGATTTATTTGTGGCACGAATTTGGTTTTCCTACCATTTCTTACAAATCTGTTTTAGAAGCTGAATCTCCGACATCATTAGCCAAATTAGATAAAGATCTTTTTTTTTTTTTAAATGGCCGTATGAAACATCAAACTAGGGTCGTTACATACTTCAATACTTGTTTTGTACCAAAATACCGATGCATTTGAAATGGTACTATACTGCATTTGCATGGAAACAGTACTTAAAGTACTTTAAAACCTTCTGCCATAGACATTGACATGCTGACTTATAATCAATCTGAAGTGGTCCCTTCATTTTTTTTAGAGCTAGAAAAGCCGTTTTTCAAGTAACAAACATTGAGATACATATTTAACCATTTACTAGTTTATAGAAGGACCAGTAACACATCATTCACAAACAGTGTTCCTGCTTAAGACATCTAACGAAAATATATATTAGGTTCTACTCACACTGTTAGTGTTTTTGTATCGTTTTTTTATTTTATATATTGTATTATTAAATTATGTGCACTAGAAAATATTGTGCTCGTTGCTTATCATTTTATTTATTGATGGATATGTTATTGTTCTAATATTCTCTATGAAAACAAGTTTTATTTGGGGAAAAGTATCGAAATGCATCTTGGTAACAAAATCAAAATGTTATCGTGTGAAAACACGCCATCAAAATGAATTCAACGTCAATCAATCGTACTGTAAATTAAGTAAAAAAGCGAAAGATTAACATGACGAAAAAGTAGTTAAGAAAATGAGTAATATAAGTGACCGATGGACACATCAGCCGACCAACAATTATACTTTAACATTTATCGACAGTTAGTATGTAAAAATAATTGTAAACATGATGCTTTAAAATATTCTTGTTGGTTCTATTACATCAAAAATATAAAAAAATAAAACATATATGTGGTTTTAAAAAAAAACAACCAAGTTTAGATGATTTAAAATTTTGGAGATTTAAGCTCCACTTTACTGCCTATAAAAGAGAAGGGGCGGCTGAACCTCTTTTTTTTTTTTTTCTCTTTTTGATCATTACCTGTGGGATTCAATTTCCTGCTCCGCATGCTAACCTGTCAATCAAGGAAGCACCTTAAGAAAAAGCACCACACTGAGATGAAGAAGCACGACGTGACACCATCTAACCGCCGTCCGATTAAATAACGCTCTTTTACACGAGCTGCCTTTATTCAAACTAAATCTTCCAGGCTAAAAAAAAAGGAGAAAAAAAGAAAAAAAAAAAGGAGCTACGCATTAGCGCTAAGTCCCAGAATCATGTGGTGGAGGTTATTGCAGCAGAATAACAGACTCACGCTGACTCAGGCACAGACTTGTTCAGGAGGGTTCGTGAAGGCGCCTCTTTTTTTTTTACAGTTAATTTCCGACACTGATGTGGACCAGAGATCGGGACCCATCGATGGGGTTGTTGCAGGTGGGTAGGTGTGTGTCGGGGGGGGCGGCTGAGAAAGGAGTTTTCAAACTAATGCCTGCGTGTGACAGTGATAGTAATACCTGCTGACATCTTTTATTCCCTCTCACCTCATCCCTCAATCCCGGGAGACCTTTCATGGCTGCACTGGGACTTGAAATCTGTTGACTCTTTCCCTGCCATCCTCTCCTTAACACACTCTCCATCTCCTGCACCATCTCCAACATACCACCCCCCCCCCATCTCTGGGGAGCGTCAGGAAAGAATGTTTGTGTGTGGCTGCCAGCACATAAAGCATTACAAAATAGTTTTTCTTTTTTTTTTGTTCCCACAGATAAATTGGGCTTGTGTTTTGCCATCACAAGTAAGCAATGCCAAAATATGAAATTACTTTTTTTTTTTTGCTCCGCCAGTGGAACGTGGCCCCCGGAAATCCGAGCAGATTCCACTTGTTGTTTTGTCGCGTATTTCATCGAAACATATTACTTAATGCAAAATAGTTTCTCCATCTCCAACTCATTTTTTCCTGGCGAGGTCAAGGGAAAGTAATGCATTCGCTCACAACATTAAAAAAAAAGAAGAAAATACAAATAAAAAATGGGGACAATCGTTCTTCAACCTGTGACTTTCAATTTGCAACTGGAAGACATGATTGTAAACAATAATTAGGCAATAAATAACACTTTGGAAAATCACTCAAGCGTGAAATCGGTGCTTGTGCTTTCACTGCAATTTACCGTTTCGGGGATAGTTTCAGTGGCGAGCTGCTGAGTCGGCATTTTTTTTTCTTCCACAAGTCGGTCGTAAATTGTATTTGACTTTTGAAAGGTTTGAGTCGGAGAGCGGTAATCTTTACGGCGACAAAAGTGAAACAAAGAGAGTTGCTCACTCGAAAAAACCTTTTTACTAAGCAGCGAGAATTTTTTTTTTTTTTAAATAGTCAGGCGTCCAAACCTTGGTGGGAATACAAGCATTTGTACAATATGGCTTTTATATGTGATAAATATATTTGTTTATTCATGACTTTAGGGATCAAGCGGAGTTACACAAATAAGAACCCATACAACGATCTACTTCCTGTTTGTTTCCCTTGTTGAAGAACATGACAGGAAGTGGCTTTACCTCCAGGAAGGTTCATAGAATGTAGAAAATTCGATTTACCATTTGAAAGTTTTTGCTTATGTATGAGCAGTTGGATCAACTAAACATAGACCAGATTCACCTGCATCATGAGTTAAACGATCACATCTGGATTAAATGTAGCATTAAAGTTCTTCAGGTTTGTGGAAAGAAAAAGCTTTTCTAGTGACGTATGGCAAATACACCATAATGTAGTGATGCGTTCACTGAGAGGGGGTGAGACAGAGTCAGTTGAATTAGAAAATAAGTTAGACACAAGCGTTTTTAAGGGCTTTTTCTAAAGTAAAAACCTGAGGCCTAATGTACTAAGGTCGTACGCACAAAAAACGCGCGTACATACTTTTCCATGTCATAGTTCATATGTATCTATACTGAAAAGAGCATTAAAAAGTTTACAGGTGGCGTGGTGCACTAATTTAAATTTAAGTTTGTGATCCATGTCAGAATTTATTTTGAACTGTTTAAATTCCTGTTTTAGTTGTTTTTTTCTGATCGTGGAGCGAAAGAGCATTGAAAGGGATGAACAAGTCTGCAATTGAATCCACGTTGATTGGTATGTACGAAAGAAAAGGTGCTTTTATTTGTGTGTATGTGCAGTTTTATACATATGAAGATTTTTGTACGTGCATCAATTTTCTGTGTTTCTGGAATTTGTACTTATTGTTTGACAGAAACTGAATATTAAAGCAAAAATGTTGTTTTTGTTTGTTAAGTAAATTGTATTAATAACTGTATTGTGGTCGTTGTTCAAGTTGAATAATTCCGTTGCATTTTAACGTCTTACATACACAGACAAAATGCAAGTTAAAAAAAAAAGTTGTATTGAAAAAAAAACAAAAAATTTTGACACAAAAACACTAATAGCGTTAAAAAAAAAAAAAAAAGGTTACACAACTAAGAATTTGAACTTATAACCCTTGGCTTGTATACTGTAATAAAAACAGAATAGAATATATCAAGATTCCTTTACAATATGAATAGATACAGACCTTAAAAGTGCAGATTATAATCCCCAAAAAACTAAATATACCTGTTTTTGGTAACAACTAATTTAATTAGTAATAAAGTGGATCGAGCACGTCAACATGAAATCACATTATTTTTATTAGATTATTTTATTGAGAACACGCTGCCAATAGTTTTATCTCTCAGAACACTTTGAGTTTTGAATCACTGACTCATCATTATTTTAATCTTTATTTTCAACCTCCTTTGACTTTTAGTTGATCACCTTTGATCGAGTGCCAGCAGGAAATAAAAGTTGTTTTTTAACCGGCGACTTTTTACAAGGAAGTTCTCACTGAATCCCGGAAAATTGACTTATTAAAGTAAAATAAAGAGAACCGAGTTAGTCTTTGATATCATTTAAAGTCATGAAACATGACCTCATGAATCCGAAGCACATTAAATAATGTACATCATTGACTTTCAAGTTCATTTGACGCTGGAGGCGCGAGAGAAACTTTCTAACGCATCACGTTTGCTCAGCAAAAAAATAAACATTCATTTCCAAACCAAGAAACTTTTTTGAATGAGTTCTGAGAGCGTGTGAGACTCCAGGGTTGGTTAAAAAAAAAAGAAAGAAAAAAAAGATCCGACAAAAACAGTGCAAATTAAAACCTTGTGGAATGATTGAAAAATGTGTTTCTGCTGGTCGGGGGACACGGCTCGGTGTAATAATCCTGGTTCCAGCTGCAGCCCTTTTACTCTGCCCGGGTCAATACTAATTCAATTTTCGGACTCAGGGAATTCCCATATTGCCTCTTGGCAGGATTTCTAAGCAGACTCGTGGAGGAAATACATGACGTATGTGTGTGTGTTTTACTGGCTGCGAGTGTGAATTCAACCCTGTTGCTTTTTTTTTTTGACTGACTGACGGTATTTTCTTGGCCAAAAAAAAAAAGGTTCGCACGTTTCCGCCGCTACGATTTTAATTGTCGGAGAGAGAGACGCACAGTCGGGGGCCCCCCCCGCACCCCCGACAATGCCGACATCATGAATGAACGAACACCCCGAAACGTCCTCAATCACCGTGACCTCGCTCTTCACAACACAGACGGCTCGGCGGCCATCTTGTGCCAGAGAGCTTTTGCACTGTGCCAGACGACAGACGGTGGAAAACAAAAAAAAAAATGGAGTTTAATTTCACTCCACAGCTGCAAAACATGGAGCGATCTTTGATACACATTAACGTCGGTGACTTGTCCATATGGAGTCGGCTGATAATATCGAGGTGTTAAATTGTTATCGATCGACTAAATGTCCCCGACCACGAGCAGAAGAGACGCCGCCTCTTCACGCTTGTTCCGCCATGTCTGCTGCTACAATCATCCTTCTTTAATACAGATATTAGAGATATTAGAGTCTTTATCATTCCATTATTGTGTTTTGCGTGACCGTGTTTTCTTGTATTTGTTACACAACCTTCGCTAACCTTCATGAAAAGGTGCCATTGTGTTCTCTTAATGCCACGGTTTGAAAAAAAAAAGCGGTTGCACAAGGTTCAACCGATGAAAACAAAACAAAACAAAGGCGTTCACAGCTGGGAACATACTTGACGTCGCTACAATCACAAGTACGAAAATCAGCCGACAAGTGGAAGAACACAATGACCTATTTCAGGTGAGGAGGCAGTCGGTAAATGTTGTGTGACTCACACGTTTTAAATGATTAGGTTACACAAGCAGGATAATGAAGAATACATTGAATCAGGAATTAATGAAAATGTTGTTATTATAGTTTAAAAATCGATTGAAACGACCAAGAAAAAGATTTTAAAACGTCTCCAGAAAGACTTTTTTAACATAACTAGAGGTGGGAAGTAAAATGTTTTATGTCTGTTTTTTGTTGTTTTTATACTTTTAAAAGTACCTTCACTTCAACTCGTACTTAAGTAGAAGTACTGTACTTTGGTACGTTTTAAATAAGATCTGTAATAGAGTACAAACAAAGGTGCATTTTACAAATTACTCATGAAATATCCGCTTAAAAGCAATGTTTTAAATGTTTAAAAAGGTTTATGTCTGATTTATTTTGTCCAATAAATATATACGAATCCATTTGAAATACAATTATAATACATATATATTACATAATACACAATATATTAACATGGATTCCTGTGTTGTTCTTGGTGTTGTCTTGACCTTTTTAGTATATATTTTATTGAGTATTGTTTTGA
Source organism: Callionymus lyra (assembly GCF_982586985.1). Lineage (NCBI taxonomy): Eukaryota > Metazoa > Chordata > Actinopteri > Syngnathiformes > Callionymidae > Callionymus > Callionymus lyra. The sequence continues at coordinate 12,851,513 of NC_141834.1, forward strand.
TTGTTTAAGTGGTTTGTGACCCTGGTCTGGAAAAGCGCTTTAAAAATATTAATTACTTACAATGTAATTGTAAGATTTCTGCCCTTTAAAAATAAAAATTAAGATAGAAAAGTTTGTCGGTTCACATTAAATTTACTTACGGTTAAGTTAAGGTACGAGAAGATATTGATACACTTAATTACGGCGATAATGTACTGTATGGATATATTTGAAAGCACTGTATTGTATCATAGTGTTTTCAATGGTTTATATTTTAATAAAATGCATGTGAAATAAAATATTTGGATTTTACAATTAACATGAAAAACTTTCACAGGGTTTGCTTGTCGTTTTTATGTTGCAGTTAAACTTCCCAGCCGCTAGTTGAGATCCCGGCGATGACTGGGGACGAGAGGATACAGTCGACTCCAGCAGCTTTTAAAGCTGATGTTTGGACATATTTTGGTTTCAAAACAAATGAAAACAGTTACGAGTTCGTCAAGAATCATGTGGTCTGTAAACATCGCAACACCAGAGTCAAGTACTCGACAATACTACAAATATATACTTGTTACTACAGCATCACAACATATCGTAAATAAACAACAACTTTTTCTTTTCTCAGTTATCGTTGAGTGAAAACCTTTCAAATTACCGACACTTGTTGTATTTATGCTAAAGTGAAAGCGAGTCAAAGCCTGTGAGTCAACAGTTGTGTATTAACCAGATTGTCGGGTCCACAGTAACGTCACGCCCCCCCGACACACACACACACCCATTGTTCCAGGCAAATGAACTTTAAACGCCAACAGGGAGTCGATTAAAACCCCGCAGAAGATCTCTGGTTGTCAGCCCGGAGAGACAAAGAGGCGCAACAAAGTCAACTCATCTGTCGTTTACCTTCCAGATAATTCACTCAACGGCACAAACAAACACCGACACATCAGGTGCACGATCACGCTCGCCGTCCAAAGATCCTGTGGACGACCATGACGAGGAGACACAGAAACAGGAGAGGAGGGGGGTGGTGTTGGAAAGACAAGGAATAACGTGGTAATTACCTCAGCGTGAGGTTGTTGATTACAGTTGAGCCAGGTTCACCATGTTAATCAGTTACCAGGGGAAGACAGCGATTAGTGTTTCGACGCCGAGGCGCGATCGCTCACGGATGCATTAGCATGCACGCGACGCGGCCCCCGGACCACACACGGAACGCCGTACGGAATGTTCGCCGTCAGATGTGCAATCAAAAGGAAATGACTTAAGTGTACGTTACGATCCGCGCGAGAGAGGTGTGGAATTGATTTGTTTATGTCGAGCTCACGCAGCTGCCGGATCGTCAGATAAGAGACGATGTCGGAGCCAGAGGTGGATTCGATAGTCCTGCAGAGAAGCAACAGCGACGGTAGACACTGGTTTTTACACTGGTGTGTTCCAACGAATCAATCACACAAACGAACAAAATCCAAGTCCCAGTCTTAAGAAGAAAATATACATGTTTTCCTAGTATTATTAATATAAATGTTTGAGACTCATTTTATCTTCATTATCTCTGCGTTAGTCTTTGTGTAACTGTTGACCTGAATATTCTTTGTCTCTTATCTTATCTTGAGATACACTGATATCTTTATAGGTCACAATATCAACATGAACATTAATGTACTTAGTCGATTTCTTGTGAAAAGTAACTTAAAAGTAAAGATAAACTAACAAAAACTTTGAAAGTACTGTGAAAAGTAACAGTAAACTAACAAAAACTGTGAAAGTACTGTGAAAAGTAACTTAAAAGTAAAAAATAAACTAACACAAACTGTGAAAGCACTGTGAAAGGTAACTTAAAAGTAAAGATAAACTAACAACAACTGTGAAGTACTGTGAAAAGTAACTTAAAAGTAGAGGTTCACTAACAAAAACTGTAAAAGTACTGTGAAAAGTTACTTCAAAGTAAAGATAAACTAACAAAAACTGCAAAAGTACAGAGAAGTTCCTTAAAAATAAACTTGCAAAAACTTTGAAAAGTTACTTAAAAGTAAAAATAAACTAAGAAAAACTGTGAAAGTACTGTAAAAGGTTTCTGCGAAAGTACCGTGAAATTACTGTGAAAAGTAACTTAAAAGTAAAAATAAACTAAGAAAAACTGTGAAAGTTTTTTATTTCAGTAAAGTTCATGTAAAGTAGAGCATATTTTACGTTACTAAGTCAGAGTAACATCATAAAATCATAAATAAAACTCCTGAGCTTTAAATTCCCAATTAAATCCCTTAAACCTCTGTATAACCACTTAAAAATAAAAGTGGATAAAATAATCGTATCCCTGTATCAGAATAAAGGATCAAATCATCACAACATTTTGTACTACGATAAACATTCATGCTACCGGCAAAGTATTATATAAAATATTGCCACATAGTAATTGTACTTTCATCTTTGATTTACAGATTATTATCAACCACTTCCTCATTAAATAATAAATATATAAAAATGATTACTCGAAGCACTATAAAGTACAAACATGTGATGGATGAATAGTACACGCTCGGATATCGAAGCCTGGATCTAACAGAGTGACACAATTGAAAGTCTCCTGTTCGCATCCAGCGAAGAGCAAAGCCGAGCCAAACACAATAGAGTCAAGTGTTTATGTTGTCCCCGACTTTGGGAGGCTTTTCCTCTGGGCACTCATGTCCCTCTGACTGTCCAGAATGATTAACTAGTGACTCTAAATGGGTGTCTTCCAACGGGGCAGCTATCATGGTTCGCAGGGACAATGAATAATAAGCATGGGATGTGCCTTAAATAAAACTTAAAGCGACAGAATTGACATGAGAACAAGACAAAAAAACTCACTTATGTAGAGACAGATTTTACGTTCAATAGAAACTCGAGATCACTTGAAAGATAAAACACGCAACAACAGCATAAAAAGGGGCCAGTAAAGCAAGACATCTCACTCTGTGTTTAAACTAGATTTACAAGCTTTTTCTTGACAATGATCATTGTTTGAGGACAATGCTGAAGTACCTGAGAAAAGTAAACAAACTGAACCACAGCGGTCGCTCAATCTACATTTCTACACACTTGAATCATTATAACTATAATTGACATTTACACGACTGTATTATCTATGAGCTATAAATGTTTAACATGAAACATATTCACAGGGTCGGTTTGTTGTCTCTGTGTTTAAACTTATCCCACCAGATCCCCATAATGACTGAGGACGAGAGGATACAGTCGACTCCAGCAGCTTTTAAAGCTGATGTTTGGACATATTTTAGTTTCAAATAAACTAAAAAAAAGTCATGTGGTCTGTAAATTCTTCAACACCAAAGTCAAGTACTCGTCAATACTACAAACATATCCTTGTTACTACAGTATTTATAAAACTGTACTATCTATAAGCTATGAATGTTTAAAATGAAACATATTCACAGGGTTGTTTTGTTGTTTTTGTGTTGTAACTAAACTTAACAGATGATAAAAGAAAAGAAAATCCCACAAGATCCCATAGATAACTGAGGACGAGAGGATACAGTCGACTCCAGCTTTTGAAGCTGAGGTTTGGACATATTTTAGTTTCAAAACAACTTCATCAAGAGTCATGTGGTCTCTAAATTCTGCAACACCAGAGTCAAGTACTCAGACAATACTGTACATATACAACACAGTATGTATACAACTATACATATTTAAAATGAACATGACACATACTCACAGGGTCGGGTTTTTTTTGTTGTGTTGCAATTAGACTTAACAGACGCTAAAAGAAAAGAAAATCCCACGAGATCCCCGTAATGACTGAGGACGAGAGGATACAGTCGACTGTGTTTTTAAACAACTAAAAGCAAGTTGCGAAGAAGTCCGTTTGTTGTTTTTGTGTTGAAGTTAAACTTCCGGCCACTAGTTGAAAATGAAATCCCTGCGAGATCCCGGTGATGACTGGGGACGAGAGGATACAGTCGACTCCAGCAGCTTTTAAAAGCTCATGTTCAGACATAATCTGGTTTAAAAACAAATGAAAACAGTCACGACTTCGTCAAGAGTCATGTGGTCTTTAAATTCTGCAACACCAGAGTCAAGTACTCGACAATACTACAAATATATCCTTGTTACTACAGTATCACAATTTATCGCAACATATCGTAAAAAAAAACCCAAAATATATCCTTGTTTGTACAATATTTATCGACTGTATTTCCTTTAAATGTGTCCATAATAGTAAATAATTGAAGAACATAACTTGAAGATGAAGTTATGAGGACAGTTGGTTAAATTATTCTATTTTAAACCTAAAAAATACATTTTAAATGAAAAAGAAAAATCTAGAGCAGAGTTTTTCCTCTTTAAATGGGGCTGATCCAAAGAAACTGGCGTGGAAGGAGAAGCTGGAAACCAGGTCTGAGCTGGGATCCAGTTGAGCGGTTGCGAGAAGAGCCGGAGTCGTCCAGCGCTGAAGGTAAGGTGAAGGACGAGGGAATGTCGCGGCTTTACATTTCACTGCTCTTCTTATCAGGGAAACGAGATAAGCCTGTGTTTATAATGTTTAGCAAAGAGAGGAGAAAAAAAAGTCTATAAAACCGTCCAGATCTTTTCAGAATTTACGTGGACGACTGGCGATGCGTCAGCAATTTCAAAAAGAATCCCACTTTTACAGGCGGAGGGTGTATCATTCCATCATAATCTTCCGCCATCTTTAATAAGTAACCTCTCTGGCTGGAATTGACGACGATCATAAACCCTCGTTCATAAAATCATATGAGAAAAAAAAAAAGAAAAGGGCCCACTTGAGCCTCGTCACCAGCGATAAAACCCTTTCGCTACAACCCGTCAGTTCCTCCGGATCCATCTTTTCAATCCAGGACGCCGCTAAACGTGCGCCGGACGGCGGGCGTTTCAACCGAGGCTTTTGTTCGGGAAGACATATTAACCAGCGGAGAACCGAGCACTTGACTCCGCACTTCACTGCTCCTGCTTCATTAAAAACAATAAATCTGCTTGTCGGGAAGGAAAAGGTTATGGCCAGAGAGCGTCTGGTGTCATGTGTATTAAGAGGAGCACGTTTTCCTTCGCCACCTGCACTTAAGTTCCGGGCGCTCGAGCTTTAGGATGATGTATCTATAAGTAGCCTCGGCCGCGATGAAAAATGTCCTTAACCTTTTTATGTCACGCGCTCCGGGTGTATTGATCACCGGTGCGGCAATATGTGACAAATAAGTACAGATAAGTGTGTCTTCGTGTTCCTGCGTCAAACTTGGTCTTATGATTAGCCCGGTGTTTGTTTGTGTACTTCAGGAAGAGTCGTAAAAAACTGTGTTTAAAGAGCTCCACAAAAGCACTTTTTTTTTTTTTTTACAAGGTGAAGCTTTTTAATTTCTGTCTAGCAATTATATTTTCGCTACTGTCTCGCCTCAGGAGAACAAACACACACACATGCAGAGACACGGTTTACAGTCGTTCATTGTGCACACAAATTACACACCATCTCAGTTGGAGTCGTTGTTGTTACGCTTCAGACGTCGTTTTTTAATACAGCGATCCACCAAAACACCGTCGCTTTGAGGTTGTGTATCGTTGAAACGGACCCTTGTAAAGTGGGGCCCGGGGGCCAAATGTGGACCTTTAACTGCAATCATGTGGCCCCTCATGAGGTCAAAGATAATGTAGAAACTAATTTGTTTTATCATAAATTACTTGTTCAACTCAATGATATATATATGTATATATGTAAAAAATATATTTTTTTCTACTACTATATACTTTTTCCCCCCATTATTTTTAGGTCTTTCCCTTCTTTATTTATGTTTGACGGTCCCTCACTACAGTTACTGTATTAAAAATGTGGCCCCTGAGGAAATTTGCTTCATTTAAAAAATGTGGATCAATAATTCTAACACAGACAAGGATGTATGAATGTACATATGTTTACTTACATTACAGTAAAATGACAGTTGACTAAATTATTATTATCTTTTAAATCATTACCCTCATGAATTAATGTAAATATAAGTTATTTTTTCATTTTTATGTTTCTAATTGTTTTTCTTATTTGTTTGTACATCCATCCAGAATATTTAAACAAGTATAAAAACGAAGAAACTACAGCAATTATTCAACATATCGCAGACTTTTTTAGAGATTTTTGAGTACTATATATTAAAAAAAAACTGTAGTAAACTGCAGTCAGGGAATGGCAGAGCTCCTTTTTGTTAGCCCATTTATTTGAACAGAAAATAAACTTGAAAATAACCTTATTATTAGGAGACTAATAGCTTACTTATGGTGCCAACAAAACTCCCATGATGCCTTCCTACACACTGCCCCATTAGGTGATTGGTCGATACAATACTGTATTCAGATTCTACGTTTATGTTGCCATGTCAAAGGTGACCGTGATTAGATGGCTGGGCGGCAAAGCATTAATGAAGCTCTGCAGCAGGTTACATGAACTGAAAGGGTTGTTGGGAGGAATCTTACCTCAAACGCTATGTTACGAGATTAGTTCAAATAAAAGTTGTTAAATAAATGTTATTTTAAACAAGGAAAAAAGGACATGTTTCTTTGCGTAATTTGTTAAACGTTACGGTCTGAGTGTTGATATTCTTACCGACAACATTTGATCCTTTTTTTGGCCATTTTGTCCTTGTCAAGTTTAGTTTTTTCCATTATATTTATTCCTTTTTTTGGATATGTAGCCCCTCACATCAGTCACATGGATAATGTGGCCCCTCAGGTAATTCAATTGCACACTCCTCAACACATCAAAAAGGGCCACTATTATAGTATAAAAAAACCCCTCCATAATCATGTGTGAGCTGTCATCGTCCCCCAAAAATAGTTTCCCCCCCCAAACAAGCTACATTGAGCGAGCGCAGGAAAAACATGGGGGTCGCCAGGAGCTAATAGAAAATGTGATATGGGAAAATGACTGGAGCTCAACTAATCGCACCAACCAATACCCATCACCGGACGGGAGGAAAAGAAAGAAGAGGGAAAAAATGGAAAGAAGATGGGAATGTAACTCGCTGGGTAATGAAGAGAAAGGGGAGAAGAGAGCGGGGGAGATTACAGAGAGTCCCCGGCAGTAAACCCAGGGGATTGTGTACTGGGGTGCAGCATCACAGCTCCACTGATAGCTTTGTGATTGGGTGGTGTTGCTGATGAGAGTGATTCTCTGCCACAGTGGGTAACACTCGGGCCGCGGCGCTGATGGCATTGTGATTGCGTGGTGTTGCGGCGGCGGTGCCGGGGCCCCTGCCAGAGGGGCCCCCGTGACCATCCATCCCTGAATCTCCGAGGGGGCAACAAGAAGGTTCTTCCTAATCCTGACAATATTCTTCTTCCGAAAAGCCACATTTTTCTGTCTGAACCCAATTACAGGATCAGGGGTTTTTTACCCGGCTGAGTAGAACTAGATAAAACCTTACAGGGCGAGTCGCACCGAGGTGGGCGAGGCGTCCCAAAAAAAAAAAAAACCCTCCAGACATTTCCAAGCATTGACTTTATAGAAACATCAATAAATAATCTCCAGTATTTTGACCCAAAAAAACGTAGTTTGTAGCCATGCTCAAAAAAGTTATGTTTACGATCTACTCGTCCAAGACAACAACATCTAAACCCTCGATCTTTTGGGTCCAAAAACCTTAGACACCGTCCAACTCTTGGGAACAAACAACATAAATATGTATCCGAAAAAGCAGTATAAACAAAAAAGCAATAAAACCTTCCTTTTCTTTTTTATTAATCGTCACACGAGGAATTTTGCATCCAAACACAAATGTCGAAACATCTGCTTTCCTATCTTTTAGTTTAATTCCCTTCCATCTGCTTTTTTTTTCGAGTGTTCGAGATAAATTTTCGACATTTAAACAAATCTCAGAACATCCTGTAGATCAGACGTGCACAGGAGGTGATCTAGTTATTGCGGTTAAAATTTTTATTACCTATTTAAATCTCCCTTTGGCCACATTATATCACGCTGCGGGCCCCATTTGGCCCACAAGCCTTGATTTTTATATGGGGCTCAAGTTGGCTTACATTGAGGTTGGTTTCTAATAAATCTAAGTTGTTCAAATAAAATCATAATTTACACATAAACCAATTAATAAATGTAAAAAAAAGGTGGATTTTCTCGCTTCTTGTTTATACATTTTCATGTATTTTTTTTTAACCTCACACATGAAGCTCCAGGGAAAACATTCTTTTAAATGGACTCGAGTCTTGGGTGCAACTGCAAGTCCAGACCTCTACACTTTTGCTCACGATTTTAAAAGGAATGTGCACGAGAGAGAGAGAGTGCGCGTGACTCAGCGCGAGTGCGTCATCACGCCGCGTCCTCCTCACCTGGCGTTCGTGGAGTTCCAGTAAACGACGTGTCTCTTGGCCAGAGCTGCGGAGAGGAGGTTGAGGAGGAGAACCGTCGCTTTCCACGCGGGCAGAGCCCCGGGTCTCCACGCCGGGGACCCCCCAGACATCCTGAAAGGGGGTTCGCGAGGGTGCACGCACACGCACGCGCGTGGGGAGGTGGGTGGGGGAGTGGCTGCAGCGTGAGCCAGGTGAGCCAGGTGAGACCCAAACTCCTTCCTTTTCCAAAAGGTGAAACCCAAAAAGTCAAAAATCCACGTGCACGCGCGTGAGAAGGTCTGCAGGTGAGAGAAGGTGTTGACCCCTCAAGTCCTCATAGTGGATCAGAAAGAAAATCCTTTAAAAATAAAGAATTGTCCCAGATTTTGCAGCCGAGATTTTTCTTTTTTCGTTTGACTTTCCTTCTCCACGTCCAGGGAGAAGTCAGGTCATGGGTTCGAACTGGCAGCAGGTTCGGTTACAACAGGCTGGAGGTTTCTTTGGGGGGTGGGAGGGTCCGCGCGAGTCGGAGGGCGTCGCCATGGAAACTTTGGACCAATGGGGCGTCCAGGGTGTGGTGAGAGAGGAAATCCTAGTGGGGTGCGCCCACTGGTGTAGACGGGCTGTCACTAGTCGTCATTCCTGTCAAGAATCTCAACGAGAAACCTAAAATAAGAACCCAATAATATTCGTATTAATGTAGAGAGACGATTAAAAATAAGGTTAAATATCAAGAAGGAACACAAAAAATACATTTAGTGATAATTAATATGTACGTATGTTACCTTTTTTAAAAGGTAGATGATGTGAAATTATACAAATATTAATACATGTTCTATAAATTCAACAATTTAAGTCCCTCTAATGGCAACAGAAGAACTTGTGAATACATGTTATTTAAGTAAGAACAATAATAACAACGGTAGAAGTTATGTTTAGTTGTAAAAAACAACAAACTGTAATAAGTAACTTTCCAGTGTTTATAAAACGTACATAAATAGCTTAAAGAGTTAAAGTAAAAGTATCATGATGTTCTGTTCTGTATGTTAATCTTTATATCCTTTGTCTTTGTTATTTTTCTTTGATCTATGCTCTTTATCTTAACTTTAGACTTAGATTGTATCATCTTGTTCTTTCTCTTTATTTCTCTTTGTTCTTGTTCTTATTTTATTTTTATTTTTATTTATTTTTATGAATAATTGCTGTATTGCTGTGGCTAATTTGAAAAAAAAAATATCCCGAAGTAAATAAAGTTCTACCTACCTACCTAAAAATTAAGTTATTGGGTGAAATAAATCAAACAAATAATGGAAATTGAAATAAATAAAAACAATTATTGTTAACAGGAAATAAATGGATAACAATGTGAATATTATGTTGGGAATTACTTTTATTTGGTATTAAAAAATACTTCAATGGTCAAATCATGATCAATAATCATTTTCTTAAAGACAGTAATTGTGAATTTATGAGTTTTTATTTGATTTTTTAAAATGGAGTGAATAATTTGTAGTTTTTTGTATATCCTCTTTAAATCTTCATCTGCTCTGTAGTGCCATCATCATAGCTGTGGGTTCATTTTCACAACCATTTTGGCTACAGTAAGAACAGAAATGAGTGTTCTAAGCAACTTTTCGTGTTTTGAGAATAACATAACTAGCTTAAAAAATGAAGTTATTGGTTGCAATAATTCAAATAATTTTACGTAAAAATATATCAATAAATCATGATTCATTATCATGTTAAAAATGGTCATAATGGTGAACTAATGAGTTTTAATTCATTTAATTTCATAATTTTAAAGGAGTAAATAATTTGTAGTTAGTTTCTTTATATCCTCTTTAAATCTTTATCTGCCCTGTTGTGCCGTCATCATACCTGGAGTTTCACTTTCTACTGTATGTTTCTGATGGAAAGATAAATGTAATGTTCGTAAGACCAACAATAAAAACTATAGAAGTTACATTTTAGTAAGAAAAAATCGTGTAATAAGCAACTTTCCCGTGTTTAGAAAACGTACATAACTAGCTTAAAAAATAAGTTGTTTTGTGTAATTTTTGACCTTTCTTTTTGGACAAAATTCAATGAATAAAAGCTAATGTTATCAATGGTTAATTGCGGAAAATAGGCAGATTATATTGAGAACAGAAATGGCTTTAAAACTTGTAACAACAATGTAATTATTCTGGTGGGAATCATGTTATTTGGTACTTAAAAATAAATTAAAATCAAACTGTGATTGTCAAATAATTATCTTTTTTTTTATTTTTCTTTAAAGACGTTAATTCTGAACTGATGAGTTTTTATTCATTCGAGTGAATGATTCGTATTAAGTTTCTTTATATCCCTTTTTAAATCTTCATATTCCCCGCGGTGCCGTCATCCTACCTGTGGTTTCGCGTTCTTGGTTTCTGCTGCTCCGGTTCAACTTTAATTGGCCTCTGGCTCCAATTAAAACAAAATTAGGCTTCAAAGTGGTGCGTTCAGGTTCCCACCCCGCCAGGTAATCAAACAGCAGGAAGCCTCAGCACCTCTGACCATTAACCGATGCACTTTAGGTTCAGCTCCTCCGTGTGAGTGTGTGTCTGTGTGTGGGTGTGTGTGTGTGTGCATTAAGTATTAATTCTAGATGTTGTCGAGCACCTCGGGGGAGAGTGTAGTGACAATAATCGCTGAACCTCCGAGGGCGAAAGCCACCACTGGTCCTCTCTAATTACGTGATTTTCTGTGTGTGTGTGTGTGTGTGTGTGTGTGCACGACGGCAGCATCACTTATCTAGACGTGGAGACGTGGAATCGTGCTCGCACGCCACTGTTGCTTATTTTCCACCGCATACAGAGCACCGCCCTCCTCTCCTGCATATTCCATCCTTCCCGTGTGTGCTCATGTATGTGTGCGTTTGACACCAGGACTCATTAGCTCACTTCCTGGGGATCATTAATTTCCCATGATGCCTCAGTGATCCTGTGTGGCTAATTTGTCCCCGGCGAGCGAGCTCCTTCTTCTTCGCCCGGGACCCACAGAGGAGTTTGGATATCGGTCCCTTTTTTTCCCGCTAATTCTGACGAATCCGTGGAAATCCGACGGCGTTTTTTTTTAAAGATTTTGTCAAAGGTTAAATCCGTCCTGGGAACACGTTTGATTCCTTATTAACAAGAGCGTAATCTTTACTTTTGTCGTTACAAAAACAGCAGTTATTCCAGCTCTCGACTCCGTCGTTGATGATGAATGGACTTGTCTGGGCTCTTGGGGGGAAAAAAAACTGTTGACTTAAATCACAGATGTTTAATGATTCCTGGTTTACTCTACAGATCATTACTCAAGTTAGTTCATCTTCATCGTCATCTTCAGATGAGTTTCAGGCGCACCAGGTCCATCCAGGAGACTTATTTTCCCATCATTCTTCATCCAGCCTGGTAAAAGAATACATATATAAAAAAAAAAACAAGGAAATATTGATAGTAAGTAAGTAATAGTTAATAGAGCAACAGTCTGGATGGATTTCTCTCCTCTGGTCCGGAAGCGTGTTCAGGAACCATCAGTAGATTCTGATCCACAGACCTCAGAGCCCGAGCTGGGGTGTAAGGCTGGATCAGATCAGTGATGTAAGGAGGAGCCTGAACATGAATAGATCTGAAAGTAAGAACCAGAATTATAAAGTTGATCCTGAAAGAAACTGGCAGCCAGTAAAGAGGTTTAAGGATCGGAGAAATGTGAGTTCTTCTACTAGAGCGGGTTAGAATTCTTGCTGCAGAGTTTTATATCAACTGCAGGCGAGACAGATCCTTGTTTAAAATTAAAACATAGAACAAAATTGTATTTCAATCTCCATTATACTAAAAGATTTCTTATTTATTGTATTAATTTTTGGGCTTTAAATACAACTTCTATTTATTGCCATAAATAACAAAATTATTTCATATTTGGTATGTTCAGTCATTTAATTTGTATGGCAATAAAAATGAATAGGAAAAAAGACATCCCAAAACTATATTTAAAATCGACCTGAATAATAAAATTAAGAAAACATTTAAATTATTAGAATTGTTGTGAAACATTTCTACATTTATTAGTTGAACTGTTTTTACTCTGACTTCAATAGGGCCCAATTAATACATTAAAATGGCCACATTAGGCCCATGGACCACTTAAAACTCACTTACACAAGTGGACGCAATCTTTTTGCAGGAATTTTTGATGTTGCTTTACAATCCTTTGAGTTCTTTACCTTCATCTTCTTTGATTTTGAGACCATCATCCAGTTGACCACGTAAAATGACTTGGCGGGCCTAGATCTAGAGTGAAGATATCAATATCCAAATGCTGATTATTTAAGAAAAATGATGGAAGTAAATGGTTTCTTTGTTTTCTTTGTGACATCGAAAACCGACCATTAAGCTTTTACTGTTTTTGTTAGCATCGTGCTAAACGCTAACCTATCATTCCCATCTTTCCTTAACACAACTATACTCTTCATCTCCCTCATTAATCAATCTTAAAATTGCTTTTCTTGCTTGTTCCCTTATATGTTCATCTCCACCAATCTTCAAAAAGTTAAAAGTACCACAAGTTGATGATAAAATACACATGTGCAAGAATAAACATCAGAATCTCGGAGCGTTCGACCCGACACTGCACCAGACTGTCCTCGTTCTCCCTCATTACTAAGCTGGCTATATTTGGACTCGCACTATTTTTGAACGCCCATAAACCAATATGGCCGACACATACGCGTCACGTCAGTCCATAACTCACGCTTCAGTCTGTCACGTCGCTGCTTTCCTACTTCGAGACGAACGAAGGATGATCCGTCAGTGAGATGCGTGTGAACGTCTGACAATTGTTGTGTTGTTAATGTTTATTTTCATCATCATGTTGCTCTTAATATTGTGTGTTTATGATATTGGATCTTACTTCTTTTTAACCTACCGTATTTATCGGACTATAAATCCTTTAACTTTCTGAAAAATGTGCCTAATACTTACGGTAATATTCATCTCATGATGTTTTTAACCCTTTTTACATTTTATTTTGCCACAAATCTGCGCAGGTTTAAACTATCACGATAATTTAACTGAAAGCAGGGGTTGAATTTTTGGGCTCAAATAACAGTTATTACGGTAGCTCACCAGTACCTGAAAAAGAGGTTGGTGTTGCAGGATTTACATGATTCTTGATGAAGTCGTAACTGATTTAATTTGTTTTGAAACCAAAACATGTTCAAAGTTGCTGGAGTCCACCGTATCCTCTCGTCCTCAGTCATAACCCAGATCTCGCGGGATTCGCTTGTTCCATTAATTGTAGATTCATTTTACAATTTAACTGTTAAAAGAAAAATTATTTATGGAGGCAAATAAAAAGACATGTTATATTTTTATTCTTTTATTTATTTGGTTATTTCAACGTAAAGAAAACTCTCATGATGAACATGTATGTAATTAGGATGTAATCTCAAATAAAGCAACAACAACTTTCTCTCAAAATTAAAAATTTGTATCAGTTGAACCTCAAGAAACTAAAAATGAACCTAGGTGACCTGTGTCAAATTTTAGTCATTAAATGGTTTAAATCAGAGGCGTCAAACTCGAAATATTTGATATTTTTCCGCAATATTTTTGTTTCGATACCTTTGATGCGTACAATGAAAGTCTCACTGTTATCATGAATCTCTTATTGTTGACGTTGATAATCTCCATTGATTATTTAAAATAGAATGAATCGGCTTTGATTTTGAGCCAGCCATCTGGCGGACCGAATTCCGCCGAGTCCATGAGTTTCACACGTATGGGTTGAAATAGGGCAAATTATTTTTGAGTGCAGCCTCACAATAAGACCATGTGTCTCTATTCTAGATTAAAGTCAACTTGGTTTAGTCCAAACATGGCTGGTTTTTGTTGGTTTCATGAGTGAGAGACGTCATTAGTATGTAGAGAAAGATCAGTGAAACATAAGTTTACGTCGCTTCAGGTTCAACATTAATCCTCTTTTACCCGGACATGTCTTGTGTATCTTCAGCATCTCGAAGATGCCAAGTGTCTTTTTGGGAATTCAGAATTTGTGTGGCAGTTACAAACGCATAAGAGAGACTTGAGTCGTCTGGAAAAACCCTTAAAGTTTGGCGAAAACTTCAATGGAGGATATTGTTAATTCAGTTACTAATGGTGTATTGATAAGAATCTGGAGATACGACAAGTTAAACGACCGGAGGCAACAAAACGACGTATTGTGATACTGTAGTAACAAGTATATATTTGTAGTATTTTCGAGTACTTGACTCTGGTGTTTCAGAATTTACAGACCACATGACTCTTGACAAAGTTTTAACTACTTTCGTTTGTTTTGAAACCAAAATATGTCCATAACATCAGCTTTAAAAGGTACTGGAGTCGACTGTATCCTCTCGTCCTCAGTCATAACCCATATCTCGCAGGATTTCCTTGTACCATTTATTGTAAATACATTTTTTATATTTTGGTTTTTAATACACACTTTGTTGAAATATAAACCATAAAATAAAAAATAAAAATTAATCTGAATGTGGCAAACATCAGTTTTAAAGGCTGCTGGAGTCGACCGTATCCTCTCGTCCTCAGTCATCTCATCTTCTCCCGCTTATCTTGATATGCATATACATTTTTAAATTATTAATTCAATAGTTACTTTGAATATCGATATTTTCTTACGCCTCCACAGAATATGGTCGACGTGGAAACCTAGACGTACCTTCTTCACAGCAGTAATCTTGTTGCTTCTCTCTGTCGGCGTCTTCTTGAACGCCCACCACTCTTTTTTTTTTCTTTCTCTCCTTCTTTGACTCTACAGCAGCCATTTCAAAAGGCTTGTCGCTCAACGCACGTTTTCTCCTCTCTCACCTTTTCCTTCGCGCGAAAGCACATTCCCTTCTTTTGTGGCCGACTTTTTTCTTTTTCTCCCTCTCACTGTGTTTCACTTCCATAATTACAGCTCTGGACTCAAGCGGTGATGACAAATGCTTCTCTATCCCCATTTCTCCATCACTCCCCCTCAATCTCCAACATCCTGCGTTTCTTACCAGGCAAATTACATCTTGGTTACTATAGTGACGTTTCGATTGTGGGGCTTTTTTTTTGATGCACTTTCCCTGTAGCCCTTTAAAGCCTCCACTTCTCAGTGTTTCCTCTCGGTGTCATGTCATCTTCGTTCCTTCCATCTCTGAATGCGAGGCTGATTTCAGATCGACTTTCGACGCTGTAACAGGAGCTTTTGTTGTTGCCATGTCACCGGTGTAAACAGATGAAGACGGCACGTCTGTGATTGTACCCGGACAGCCGCCGCTATCCATTTACTATTGACTTTGCAAGTGGCCCCCGATGAATACGAGCTAGATGTGAGCCAAATGATTAGGACTCATCTTTCACCAGCTTCCTCCTGTTATCTCTACCTGCTGCTTTGTTTCATTCCCTACAACTTCACTGTGTGTATGAATCTGGGTTTTCTCCCGGCTCTGGACCCCAGGTAGCTGGGACAGGGTCGAGCTTTCAGCAGTAACTGATTTAATTTGTTTTCAGACCAAAATATGTCCATACGTCAGCTTTAAAGGCTGCTGGAGTCGACTGTATCCTCTCGTCCTCAGTCATAACCAAGATCTCGCAGGATTTCCTTGTTCCAATAATTGTAAATACATATTTGATTGATGATACATTATGATCTGATTGTCATGGCTGAGCAAACTTACAACAATGATATATTTGTAGTATTGTCGAGTACTTGACTCTGGTGTTGCATCATTCACAGACCACATGACTCTTGACGAAGTCGTAACTGATTTAATTTGTTTTTGAAACCAAAATATGTCCAAACATCAGCTTTAAAAGCGGCTGGAGTCCACTGTATCCTCTCGTCCTCAGTCATAACCAAGATCTCCTTGTTCTAATAATTGTAAATACATTTTTGATATATGATACATTAGGATCTGATTGTCATAGCTGAACAAACTTACAATAAGTATACTGTATATGTGTAGTATTGTCGAGTACTTGACTCTGGTGTTGCAGAATTTACAGACCACATGACTCTTGATGAAGTCGTAACTGCTTTCATTTGTTTTGAAACCAAAATATGTCCAAACATCAGCTTTAAAAGCTGCCGGAGTCGACTGTATCCTCTCGTCCTCAGTGATAACCAATATCTCCTTGTTCTAATAATTGTAAATACAGTTTTGATTGATGATACATTATGATCTGATTGTCATGGCTGAGCAAACATACCAACAACATTTTTGTTCAAACAGGAAAAACACGTTAAAATGACCTAATTTCCCCTAAATCAATCAACCGTTCTCGTAGATTTAATGGAAAAATAATCCGTCCATCCGCTTTGTTCCGACACTTCGGGGTCACGGGGTCACCTGGAGACGATCCCAGCTGTCAAGGAATAGAAGCAAACCCTTGATTGATAATCACTTATCTACTCTTTCAATGGTGTGAATCACACATTGAAGTGAATTTATGGACTAATGCAAACCTGTAAACAAGGCTTCACTACATCTAGAATTCAGAGTAGTCTTTGATAACAAATATATATATATATATTGTGTGTTTAACCCCCACATAATAACAATAATTGAGCTTGGATATGATATAGTATTAATTTAGCACTACTTTTAATATATATTTTTAAATAAAAAGAAGACACTTTCACTTAATTAATCAATAAAATGCAATTTAACTGCATTTATGTACAGCACCAATTCCAGTATATACACTACATTCTGTATTTAAATGATAATTATACTGCATTGCATTATCTGAGTATGTTTAGAGATATCTATTTTCAAATAAAAAATCAAATTATATTTGGAATAACAATTTAATTTGTAGTTTTGTAGCTGTTTTAAAATGTTAAGGTGTTCAATTTTTAATAAAAATGACAAATGATATGATTTATTTTCAAATAAAGATAAAAATAAAATTTAGAATAGTCTTTCTTCTCAACTTAATATGTAGTTTTGTTGATTTTTGAAATCTAAATGTGTTAAACTTTCAACAAACATGCTTAATGTGTTTCTCAACTGTATATTATGACAAATACATGGTGCTTAATATATTTTTAAAGGATAACAGCAGCAAAATAGCTTCACATTTTCTCTAATTTTGACAAATATCTGAAATAAAATGATTCTCTGAACCTAAATTGTAGACTCTGGCATAAACTAATACACGTCAAAAATAATTGTGTTTTTATTAATGTACCTCTTCACATTAGATATTGGTTTTTAGATGGTGAATCTTGAATATCTTGATTTATTTCTTGTTCCATTGGCAGATTTATTACAAACAAAACTTGCATTTATTTGTTTTACTTTATTGTTTTTGTAATATTGATCATAAATAAATAAAAATGAAATGTCATGCTCTAGAGTGAATGTGTTTTGAATACGTTTTCAGAGCTTAAATATTTTTGCAAAGTTATATAAAACAAACTTTGATCTTCTTCCCATGATAAACTTTTCTTTGAACATCTGTGGTGGAAAACCAAGAGTCAAACGGCGGCGACACAACGACCAACCCCGCATTTCAACTGTCCTTCTGTTTTCCTCCAGGAGTCCCTTTCACTCCCGTGCACTCTCCTCCCTGTCAGCAGTCACCCCGCCACTATTAATGCTCCCCACTCTGTCCACCTCCATCACCCCGTCCTCCCTCGCCGTCCTCCTCCTGCTGCCCCAGATGGACGCCGAGAACCTCTGTAGTAAAATTAACTTTGAGATGAACGAGGCTGTGGCTGGTTCTGAGCGCAGGATGGTGTTCTGCCAAAAAATGCAGTGAAGGTTATGTCTTGATGTATATATACACACCGGGAGTACTTTTTTATTTTTATTTTCTGGTGTCTTAAAACAAGTTTCATTTTAACAGAGAACGCAGCACAAAACTGTCATAAAAGTTGTATTATTTTGTACATTTTTTAGTGGTTTAAACATCATCAAAGTAGCATTAAAATGGCTCCGGTCTCTCATTTGTAGCAAGTGATAAATCCCTCGAATATATCTACTTACAGGCCTTTTTCCGAACATAATGTTTACTGTGTTTCTCCAAACACTTTGCTGCTTTTACAATTTAATTTCTTAGCCTGAATTAAGTTCACTTATCCGTACAAACGAGAACATGTGGTGCGGGTCTGACAAATGTAAATCATGATCTTTTATACGGAGTATACTGTTTTATTCACTATTTTGTTCCGTTTATAATCATCGTATTAAACCATAATGAGGTCGTAAAAACCGCAGCAATCCTCCTGTAAAGATTCCACCTTTTTTATATATTACTAGCTTAAATATCCACCATGGCTCGGGTATTAAATGTTTTTCAATTCAACAGAATAAGTGAAAAAATAACTCTTAAAAGAGAGGAGGAAGGGGAAATTAAAACAATTCCTCTTTATTGAATATATATATATATATTAAATATGGTTTAAATGTCATTTTAGTTGTATTCTTTATTGTTTTTGTGCTTGCTAATCGGGAATGAAATTCTGGGAATCTACCTTACTTAGTATGTTATACATATAGTTTAATTTTCATAAAGATTTGACATATTTTAATTCCTATTGAGGTCTTCTGTCCCCTTTCCCTTGACCTGCCTGAGTTGCCCCCCAACCTCCAAAACCTTCAGGTCAGACCTACTTATTACATATAAACATATTGGATACTTTATTTTTATTTAGTTGAAACATATTTCAGATGTGAAAACATGTTTTATAATACAATTAGTTTTGTCTCTTTTTTATTCCAACACATGATTTAATAATTTGAGTTTTTAACTAGGATATAAATATGTACTTTTTGACTTCTCTTGACATAAATACATTACACTAGGGGTGTGTATTAGCAAGAATCTGGTGATACAATACGTATCACGATACAGGGACAACGATACGCTATATTGCCATATATTGAGATGCTGTAGTAACAAGTATATATTTTTAGTATTGTCTGGTACTTCACTCTGGTGTTATAGATCACATGACTTATGACGAAGTCGTAACTGCTTTCATTTGTTTTGAAACCAAAATATGTCCAAACATCAGCTTTAAAAGCTGCTGGAGTCATATGTATCCTCTCGTCCTCAGACATCTATGGGGTCTTGCTAATTTTCATTGTTAAGATGTGGAGGATATAATAACTGCTGGCATCTTGTGGCCTGAAATTGTAATTGCGACACAACAATGAACAAACGGCGTGAATACTTGCATGTAAATTATCCATTAAAATAAAATTAAAAAACACTTTTTATATAAATATAAAGCACAATTAAACTATGATAGAATTCAAATATGATGTGAAGAAAACAAAAAAAAAAACCTGAACTTACTTTTGTTTCTTTGAAATACTTTGATCTGCAGGAGCTCTGGACAGAAAATGGACGTTTGCTAACTCTGTGCCCCTGAAACCAAACCTCCTCTCGCTGGAGCGATGGTGAGGAAGTTCTGTTCGGAAAAGGTCACGTACACTTATTAGTTAATGTCATGATGGAATCCAAGACCTGAAGGACGATGTGACATTCCCCCGCCACCGTAGACGCAGCAGCTAATAACTCAAGAAACGGCGTAAAAAAAGTAGTCGCGGGCGAACATCCGCACCTGTAGGGAAATCTAAAAGGATCAATCCGCGTTAAGCTAATTTGCCGCCATAACCTCCTTCATCGGGTTCGCGTGAGCGTTTTCTAATTCGACGCCATAAGTCTCCGATCTTCGCCGCGCGGCCCGGGTTTTTTTTATGTGAATGCGCCGCACCTGTGCTCGCAAGCTAGCAGCTAAACGCGAGCTAATTGTTCCCCGCGGACGCTCGCGGTGTCATAGGCGGAAGATGAACGTCCACGTTTTTCACCTCCTGTCAGTGCGTTTTTCCCTCATTAATGAAAATATTAGAAACTAAACACTGAGTCTCTTTTGTGTAAGACACACGGATGGCAACGTTTTTATTAGCTCGTCGCGAATAAAAGAACCACCAGTCGTGACAAAGGGAAAAGTCTTTCCTGCCGCTAACAGGTTCGTCTCCCACATGTTGAGACCAGCCGGGTCTGAATTATTAATTGCTGCTTGTTGTCTTATTGCTTGAGGATGTGGATATTCAGACAGTGTGACTGTGCTGGTCTCATCAGAAGATGCTGAAAGCGATATGGTCTAATGATCCCCCCCAACCCCCCGACCCCGCCCGCCGCTTCACGGTCTTTCAGTAAATGAGGAAAGCGATATGGTTCTCTAATGACCGCTGTGAATAATTGTCGTCTAAATAAAGGTTTGGTGGAAGAGATTCTGTCGCTCTGACCATCATCTCTCTCCACGGTTAGAAAGTGTCACTGTTGTCAAATGTAAAGTGTGGAGATAAGATTTTGTTGCAGATGAACTTTTATATGTTGTTCATTTTATTTTTTCTTCCTGCTTGTAAATTGAATATTGTTGATTTATTATTGTGTGAATGCTGAAGGCAAGATCCACTTTTGCTCTTCTGACCTGAAGTTTGTACCACCTCTTCTCTCCTTTTATAACCATTCAAACTTTTATAAATTCGGCTCGTTCCATAAATGCGGGCCATGTTCTTGCTTTCTTTTATCTCTTCTTTCTTCTATTCCCCTTTTCTACAGTTTACATTTATCTACTCACACCTAGAAACTTTATTCAACTTTAAAAACAATTGTGTCTACTTATTCCTACTAATACTACTACTTTACTACTAATTCCACTACTACTTCTACTACTTATATTTCTACTACTAATTCTACAACTACTTAATCTTTTACTACTACTTCTACTACTAATTCCACTCCCACTACCTCTACTTATTCTACTGATTCTTATAATACTTCTACTACTACTTCTACTAATGACTCTTAATACTACTACGTCTACTCCGACTACTTCTTCCACTCCCACTACTTCTACTTATTCTACTGATTCTTATACTAATTCTACTAATAACTCTTACTACTACTACTTCTACAACCTTTACTCCCACTACTTCTACTTCTAATTCTTATACTACTTCTACTACTAATTCTTATACTACTTCTACTACTTATTCTACTTCTACTACTTGAACTTCTACTTATAACTCTACAACTTCTACTTCTAATTCTACTACTTCTTCTACTTCCACTACTACTACTTATTCTCTTTCTACTACTTATTCTTCCACTTCTACTATAAATTCTTCTTTTTTCTTATTTTCTTCCTTCTTTCCTTTTTTTTTATTCTTCTCAACCTTTTTCACTTCATTTTAATGTTTCCACATGTTTCTACTTTGAATACTTTCAAGCATTACATATGACAGTTTTAGCAGATTCAACACTGCATTTTCTTCTGGAAATGCACATTTTCTAGTTTTGTACATTTTACTGTCTTGGATGCTGCTTTCATTTCCCTTTTTAAATTCATTATTTATATTCTCCTTTATAATAAAAAAGTAGTAAACCAAAAATGTAATCAATTAAAGTACAAATAGTCTATTTTCAATAAAAAAACAAAACAAAAAACAACTAACATAACTGCTTTTCAAGAGGATAAATAAAATCAAGCTCTTACATGTACCTGTAATATATTTAACCAAACAGCAGGACATTTCATTCTGAAAGCTGAAGGTGCCGGTAATGACCGAAAGGAAATAGGTTGTCTGAAAATAAAATGAAATCACTCTGAGAGATGAATATAAAGAAGTTGTTGTTGTGAAACAAACTGTGCCGGTGATGAAATAGTTAATGTTGCAAACCAAAGTACAAAACTACTATTATTAATTAACTAGTTAACCTTTATAAACAAGGTACTTTCTTCAGCTTTCTTAAAGCTTAATTTTAAAACAGTATAAATAATTACCCATTTACTTTCGTTTACTCTTTGGTAATAATTTACAATTTTCTGCCACACTTTGAACAACACATAATTGGACCCATAGTTATCTTATGACAACATACAGGCTACACTCTTTCGCGTGTATCATGTGAGTGACGGACAGAAAAGATAACATGGAATGCCCAAAAGCTGTTTTTTTGTTTATGCAATTTCAAAGCTATTTTGGTTATTATCAAGAAAACCATTCAACCTTTTCAGATAATGGCTCCCATGAGCATTTTTTTTGTTCTTATCCTTAAAATTTCTCAAACAAATGTACCTTTTTATCATCTATACTCCAACAATAACTGCAGATATGCACCATTTCCTTCCATTAATACTTTCTGAAAGTGAGTTTGGGTTCAGTTCTCGTCACGAATCTCATAAATCGCATGACGCCCATTCGTCAGCTTTCGAAGCGAAGTTATTACGGAGGGTTATTAGCCGATCCATCCTCGGAAACTTATTCAAGTCGAGATGACAGTCGGTGTCATCACAGCACGCAGATTGAGATTTAAATGCGTCTTAATTGCGGAGGCCATCTGGTTAGCTTTTGTCGAGGATGACGCAGCAACATGGAAGATACTTGATTGTTAACATAGAGGGATTTAGAATGCAAACGTTGTCTGTGAACCAATATTGTTTGAAGCGGGGGGTCCACTTTGTTTTCAAATCACAGACCGGTTTTAATGTCGGAATTTCATTTCGGGGACTGACCTTGAGATAAAAAACGTAAGTCCGTTCCGGTCGCTCCAACACGCCGTCACTTCCTGTTCCCGGGTCTTAATGCTTCACTTTGTGGAGTAAAATGGTCAATTGAGAGTGTGTCACGGGTCGTTTATTCGCCGCTCCAAGTCAAACAAAATGCAAGCTTTACGATCGATCGGACACACTTTCTCCCGGCGACTGTACAGGAGAAAAGGTCTCGAACTGTAGAAACATTGCTATATTTAAGGAAAATTTCCGGGCCGGGAGGTCCTCCCCTTATCGCCAAATGGTTCCTTCAAGCTCCCTGTGCCACGATCCCCTGTGGAGAGTACTTCCTAATTTGTTTCCTTTTTCTAATCATTCAAATGTTCTTGGGTGGGGGTTCCCGTCTCCTAGTCTCCCCCTTCTTGGATGTCCCGCTTCGTTCTTTGATCCACGACCCAAGGTGTGAAAGGGCAGACAAACAGACGTTTTAAATAACCGGTGTCGTATCTCTAATTCTGTTCCAAGCTTGTCTTGAAACAGTGTGTCAGTCTGGAGTGAAATGTTGATTGTGAATGTGTATTCAAACGTTTAAGCTCTTAGATGAAACGAGTAATTTATACTTTATATTTGGATTATCTTTTAGCATTAATTTAAGTATGGCGTATACGTAAAGTGTATAAAATGTTTTAATCCAACAAACGTTAAAAATAATTCACATAAAGTTTTTACTTATTTTCACTAGTTTACCGGTTTATTTTGAAGTAAACTTGGCTAAAAGGAGCGTCTTGACGTGTCAAGCTAATGTTCCTTCGGAGAAAATAACATATTTTTTTTAAAAATAAAACACTTTTCAGACAGTAATAATCAACAGAACTGAAATTATATAAAAGTACATTGGGGACCACTGCTTTAAAGGGCATTTCTTTATGAGATTTTAACATTTTTCTTCCGATTATCAGAAGCTAGCTCACGTCATGGCTCATCCATTACTCGAAGCTTTCTCCTCGTGCCGCTACCTCTACCTTCAACCAGATGGTCCACTTTATGTCAGTTTTCACATCCCGGGTCCATTACAGCTGTTTCGACGTGTGCATGTATTTCCTCCCTGTGCAGATCAGAGAGAAGCTCAAATTGACATCCATTTCGGCTCCTCGTTTAGCTTTCATATCCTAAGCCGGCGCGAGAGGAACTCGGACGACATGAAAGGGGTCTGAGAGTTGCGCGGCAGATAAAAGAAGTGCCTCGTAAAAAAAAAAAAAAGAAAGAAAAGAAAAAAAAACCCTTTGCTGTCCTTCCTCTCGTTTTTATTTTGTGCTTACTAAAGTTCTTCTCGCACGTTCTCTCCCTTCTTGATTCGAGTGAGGAGGAGCTGAGTTATTAAAACGCCAACCTCTTCAACAAGAGGCAATAAATCAAACTAAATATCCAAGGGAGAGACGCAGAAAGAGGGAGGACGGGGGAGAGAGAGAAAAGGAGGAAGGAATGGGTAAGTCAGGGAGGGATTTGATGAACAGAAGGCCTGGGAAAAAGGGAGAAGGGATGGAGTGAGAGATGTTTTCTTTTTTTTTGTTGTAAAATTGATGAGCGAATCAAGCGTGGAAACTAATGAGAGTCTTCTCCGGCTGTCTGATGTCTGGCCTTACGTGACCCACTTTGATTACACACAATCAGACGCTTCATTTGTGGCTGTCACCGATCAATCCGTTTATGACCTGCTGCGTTTTTCTCGAGCGCTCGGTGACTATTGATGTAGAAAGAAGAGTTTTATTAAACAGTTTGTCAGATCCATTCCCGCCCCCCCACCCCCGAGGGGGAAGCGAATACTTCCACGCCCACGCAAATAAAAAAAGCAACATTTTCCGCAGCTCTTATTCCAGGGAGCTGATTGCTAAGTGGGTTTACTAGTGGGGAGTTTATTTGCACGCTCCCATTCTGTCGTAGCGGCGAGCTTCACCTCCTGTCAATCACCCGGCACACCTGTCGTGAGAGCGCTTGTCAGATCGCGACGTGCCTCTGCTCTGTCGTGAACGGTGTTGTGAGACGGGTAGGAGGTGGAGATCAGCCACTTGGTTGGTTGGTATCTCAGGCCCACAGATTTCTGACCCAGTTAGCATCTGCGTCTTCCGTTCAGCGGTTGTGTTGTCACGTCACTGTGTTCAATCAATCAATCAATAAATCAATCAACTTTATTTATAAAGCACTTTAAAAACAACAGCAGTCGATACAAAGTGCTATACAATGACGTGAAAGTGCTAAGAAAGCACAGTTAAAACACACAAAGATGAAACAATATCAAATAAAACGAGTAAAAAGAACTTAAAACAGCTGAGTCTGATGCTGTGTTAAAAGCCAGAGAATAAAAGTGTGTTTTAAGACGAAATTTAATGTGTTTCCTCAAAATGTTACATGGAAACAGATGATTTTCTGGCCAAACATTTGGCCGTTCCGTGGATAACAGATACATTGTACAGAGGGCGAAATTATTGAACACATACTTGCATCATATATCTGGCAACACTGCACCTTAAAGGGTTAGTTCATTGAAAAGTCTACACTGGAAGCGCTGGCGAGATTTAACCCAAAGTACTTCCTGTCTGTCAGAATGTTGGCATTTCGGCGTCTTCTACAAACAAACTTAAAATATAGACTTGTTTTAGTTTTTTCAGACCAATTCCTCTTGTTCTGGCAGTACAAGATGGACGTAAGAGACAAGCAGTATGGAGGTATTTGGATGTTTTTAACCGTTGCGCTGTCCCAGGGTCAAGGTGACCCTAAGGCTAAGAAACAAACGTGTTTATGGTATCCCTACCCTTTGTTTAAGGTGAACAACCTCCCCCACTGCGTATGTATTTTTGGAAGCCGTCTGCGAGGCGGTTTACCTTGACCCAGTTACAACACAAGGGATACCTCAAACACATTTGTTTTCTGGCCTTTGGGTCACTTTGATAGCACAAGGACTAAGTGTGTCTTTTTTCAAAGACAACTAGGCTTCTGTCTCGGCAATATAATAGACGTACATTTATGCCAATAACTTTAAAACGGAACAGATTACTCTGAAAATAATCCCAACCCTTAGTCGACTTGAGGGTGAGTTAGCTCTACTTTACCCGACTTAACCCTTTTTCTGTTGCGTTCCCACCAGCAGTGTACACGGAAGCAGATACTGATTCCAAGCAACCAAAATGGCCCTAAAAATGTGGCAACGACCAAGGGTCACTGATTGGTTACAAAGTGACGTCACTGGCGAGTAATTAACGTGAATCCAAACGCAATACAAAAACTATGAACTTTTCGAGAATGAGTTTGATATTTGAGTCCAAAAACTTCAAGTTCAAGTTTCAGACTACCACAAGTAGGTAGCAGAGTCGGTGGAATACACAACGTAATAGTGTTGAGTCGAGTATGGATGGAACTGTGTAGTGGAAAAAGTGCTAAAATACAATTTCCATCAGGGTAATCGAGCTGCCTGGTAGAGATATGTATCAATACCCTGTCCAATAATGGCACCAGTTGTAACCATAATGTTGCAAACTGACCGAAAAGCAACACTGCTTTATTTAGTTTTCAGTTGCTCTAGACAACTTGAGTAGCACAGTGACACACAAACACAATTCACTACCTTAACAGTAATCCATTGTCCTCTCTAGAATCTACTCTTAGGAAGTCCATAGCCATCACAATCTCAACTTCTGCCAAAGAAGTCTTGATACTTTTGCATTAGGATATTTGGCAAGTCGTAATAAAGCTTCCAGCTGAGTCCAATTTCCGTAATACAAATTGTTCTTTAGCGAAGTGCATGTGTAATGAAAATCTCCTTTTCTCAATTAAGGAAAACGGAGGACTTCCTCCTAACCACGAGATTGTCTCTTTTAGTGTAAGGTAGCTCTGAGGCTGAGCTCAAATTAGGAAAAGGAGCAAGAAGGAACGACTTCTGTTCACAGCAGACAATTAGAAAAAAGGAAGGGAGCAATTGAAGTCCAAGGAAAGAGCCAATTTTCTGTCTCGCACTGACGGATAGTTTGCTGCAAACTCTTGATATTCTGTCTGAGTACACGGTTGTTAAGGAGCGATGAGTCAGGTGAGGTTACGTCTAGATGTAGATATACTCCGAGACGTGATGTCATGCGATTCCGAGCTAGAAACCGGGTGTTAATTACAGACATTAATCACGGCCTGGTACCATTAGGGATGACACGCACCCTGAAATCGGTCATGCTTGTGGCGCGTCAAATGGAATGTGACCATAAGAAATTTGATCAATTAATCCCTCACTTGATGTGTTTAGATGGCTTCATCTCGCCGTGAAAAGTTTCAAAAAGATGGTTCGAAACGTGGAATCAAGGACGTTTCTTTCAAGGTTTTTAGCGCACAGACAGACTCATAATGATGGGTGACATAACCACGGCCTTGAAGCTTGAAGCACCTGTGGCTAACACTGGCTTATTGTCACAACAGGGGTCTGGGAAATATGTGAGATGCGTGAACGCACATGTGTTCAGATGTACTGTAACACAATCTGGGAAATCAGATACATTTTCATTGCGTTTAAAAAAAAATTAATTGCTACAAGCGACAATTTGATGTAATTTTGAGTCTTATCAATTTTAGGAAACATGTTCTAGGGAAGGGTTTTTGTTGGCCGGTTTGTCCTGCAAAATTGTGGTTGTGTTTCAAATCACACGCATCTCTAAGTGCACTGCTTTACAGTACACTGTAAGACAGTTTACTTACTTTCGCAGTGTGCAAATTTCGACTGGGTAGTACTGTCTCAAATCAAACACTGCTGCTACACACTTACCGAAAATGACTCGACAGCTTCTTCTTCTACTACTTTTTAACGCTGATCGCAATCAACTTTTGGGACACTATCGTTGACACTTCACAGCACTTTTTACCAATTGAAACTAGTTATTAAGTTGTGTTTCATTGTGTTATTATTATTGTTGTGTTGTTTTGTGGTTTCCACCGGTATCTGCTCTGTAGACGTAGCTTACGTTTAGAGACGTAGCTCTAGACGTCACTAAAGCTGTGTCTGAAATCGCATACTTGCGTACTTTAACTTACTATTTTTAGTGAATAAGTGCGTCTCAATTCTTAGTATGCGAAATGTAGTGTGAAGTGTGTAAATTGGCGAACTAAAACTCCGACAAAACTGAGGATGGATCGATGGCCCTAAACGTCCACCATCTTAGTGACGTTGTAAACTGAAGTAACGTCATATGTATATTCATATACTTATAGGTGCATTTTCAGCCAGCAGTAGGAGGATAACATGTCTTCGTTGCTGATACCGGCGTAAATATCTTGCGAATATTTAATTTCTCATATTTCTTGATCCAAACAAAACGTGCTGCTAGCAGGTGTGGCCGATAGTGTTCCTACAGCTGGTTGAAATCTTAAACTTTAAAGCTGTCGCGTCATTTCCGGTTAGTGCGTAACGGCAGTGTTTGATTTGAGACATACTATCTGTCGAGAATTTGCGTACTTTGCGCTTGATGGAGTCTACTGACTCCTTTAAGAAACACCTTAAGACGTTTCTATTTGTTCAGGCTTTTCCTTGAATTTCTCGAACTCCTGTGTTGTTCTCAGTATTATCTTGATCTTTAAAGTATGTACTTTTTTGAGTATTGTTTTGATTGTCTAAGCGCTTTGTGACCCTGGTCTCGAAAAGCGCTATATAAATAAATATTACTTACTTACTTACTTACTTACTTACTTACTAGTTAGTATGTACACTATACTGATGCATATTAACCACCAATGCACTAAGAGAAGTATGCCATTTGAGACACTACATCAATTTTCTGGCTGTTTGAGTGTACTGTAAATGCAGAAGTGCGTGATTTGGGACACACCTACTATTTCGTTTGACTTACATTACTTAGTAAGTTTACAAGTGGCATGGGACACATTTTGTTTGGGTGAAAGTCACATGCATACTTTTTGTTAATATAAATGTTTAATTTGTGGTTCACTAATGTACACTGTCTCCTCTGATCGCTCGGTCGAAGTTTCGTTGTCTCATAAAAAAGCTTTTAAAAAGATGTTAGCTTGGCAACACGTAGAAAGTGCCCAGCCCCAAATAGTACTTACACCCGATGGCTCGGATTTCCTGCATCCTATACTGACACTCACCTCTCAGTCAAGTCAAAAGTGTTTCTTATCAAGATAACTCAAGGAAATGAATGAACGGAAATATAACAAAGTGTTGGCCAATAGGGAAATATAACCCAAGTTGCATTTTAATCAGACTCTAAATCGGTTTTTAATGACATAAAAGTCTGTTTTTTTTGGCTGGTGATGTACTTGTGAGCAATCAACAGACAAGAACTTCAACATTTTTGAAACCAGATGTTGCTCCCCGTGATGAGGTGATACATTGCTTCACTTGACCCTTAAAAACGTGCCATCGATTGTGACGACCTTTGAAATTGTAGGCACACAACCGAGCATGAGGTCGACACCGAGGGATCTGAAAATCATTCATTCCACAAACCAAAAAATATGTGCAGACACAGAAAACTCCAGTCACTTATAAAACACTTTGAGAGTCTGATGTTCATTTGGATGAAAAATATCAAGACACTTCCTGATGAATTCCAACATTAAAATGCGATACATTTCCGTGAAAACTATGACAAGTTGTATCATTTTTATTTGGTAATGACGTTGGTGCATCATAACAAGAATTCAATCATCTCTAATCGTCATCTCGACATACATTTTGTCATCATTTTGAGGTTTTATACGGACTATAATTATATTTAAAATATTTCTCCTGAAGTTTTCCTGTATTAAGTGTAATCTCTAATTCAGCGACGTCTCGTCTAAACGAGCACAATTAACACGGACTAAAAACAACAGCAGCTTCTTTTTCTTCTTCCGTCTGCAATCAAAGCCATCATTAGGAGAACAAAAGATTGCTCAGCGAGGCCATTGTTTGCTGATTTGAAAAGGGCCGTCGACTCTCTAATTAAAGCCCAGCGTGATGAGCGACTCGCTCACTTACGCCCAAAACCAAAAGTGCATTATTGGACTGATGTATACACGGACACGCGTGTACTTCATCGCCACGTGCGTCTTTTTTAATCAATCGCATTCAAAAATGTATCCCTGCCGGATTAGTTGGGGTTTTAGACACGCGCTGTGCGTCCTCTGCTGTGTTCATCACAAGCAACATATCAATTATTTATCTTGTGTGCGGCTCAATCAGATACTGTGGATCCGTGACTCTCTCTCTCTCTTTCACCTGCAGGGATTACAGGATGATGGGACACACTAGGCTGGGTTCTCTGTTAATTAGCATGCCGCTGACGTGGCACCCACGAGGGGTTCTGGATGTGACTCGGTCGCTGTTTGCCCGGATAAGAAATCGAAGGCGAAGCTCAGAATGGCACTCGTTTTTGTTTTTTTTAAAACATGATGGTTACTGTCGACCCTTGTCTCCTTTGTCGTCATTTTGAGCGACTGAACAAGGTTTTATATGGACTATAATTGCATTTAAAATATTTGGGAGAATCTGTTTTCAGGCAAACTGGTCAAGGTCGTGTCACGATATATATATATACCAAAGTGCAGGTTAGAGTAACCATCACACAACTTTTACAATAGAAATAAACAACACATTTCATAAATACCAAGTCCAAACAGTACAATACCACAAATACTAAACAAAGAAAAAGAGTCCAATATCTCTTAATCTCCAAAAACCAAAGAGTCCTCCAACCCGGGGTATAAAACCGGTAATCGCATGGAGGACAAAACAATCGCTAATAAAACTAAGCTGTGTCTCAAATCGCATACTTCTCTTAGTGCACTGGCGGTAAGTATGCATCAGGATAGTGTACGTACTAACTAGTACGCAAGTTCTCGACAGATAGTATGTCTCAAATCAAACACTGCCGCTACGCACTAACCGGAAATGACGCAACACCTTCTTCTTCTACTACTATTTAACCATCATTTCAACCAGCTGTAGGAACACTATCGGCGACACCTGCTGGCAGCACGTTTTGTTTGGATCAAAAAATATGAGAAACAAAATATTCGCGAGATATTTACGCCGGTATCAGCACTGTAGACGTGTCATCCTCCTACTGATGCTGAAAATGCACCTGTAAGTATATATATATATATATATATATATATATATATAACTTCCGATTACAACGTCAACGTCACTAAAATGGCGGCTGTTTAGGGTAGAGTGTCCATCGATCTATTCTCAGTTTTGTGGGCGTTTTAGTACAACAATTTAGTGTGCATGGCACACTTCATTACGCATACTAAGAATGAGATGTACAGTACTTATAAACTTAAAATACTCATTTTAAGTACGCAAGTATGCGATTTGAATCACAGCTCTAGTGATGTGTCTCATGTGTATAGGCTTCGTAGTGTTTGCCGAGCGTACCACAGGATGCCCTCGCAGCTTCCCTCAAAATTGCAAATATAGGTGCCATCGAAGTGCAACGGATCTTCCCTCACATCTTCTGGATTTGGCAGATTTGACGACCCACCTTTTATACTTATGGAGCCTGCAAGAAAGAGTAGATTTCCTCGTTCATTGGTTTGATATCCGTCCATCCGTCGAATACTACATGCATCTGTCTTCCACCATGTATCCAGGGTCCAGACATTTCTTTCCGTAAATTTGGGAGATAATGTCCGACGATTCCTGGGTCTGTTCCGAGGTTGTCTACCAGTTGAAAACGCTTCTGTAGGGAGGCATCCTGGGGGGAATCCATCAAAAAAAGATATAGCCACCTTAACTCTCTCTGTACGTCAAGCCTCTCCTGAATGACCGATCACTTTATCCTATCACTGACTGCCAGGTTTCTGTGTGGTATCAAACATTGACGTTGAAGTTCAACTTCAAAGACGACGCATTGGCCAACTGGTTTTAGGGTTAGCAGTGACTTATGCAGAGATGTTAAATTAAGTTCAACTAATGTGTTGATTTAAGTGTGTCTTAAATAAATGTTGGATTTCTATTGTACTCATCAGTATGTGTCTGTTTGAACAAAACTCTATTTTCATTGAAATATTTACATTAGAAAATGATCTTAAGTCCTGCCCATTGAAAACACTTTGTTTTCACACCTCTTTCCCATAACCACGCTAACTCTTCTGTGATAGGTCAAGCACCGAGGTTTGTCACCTTGTGTCATCAATCCCGGAAGTCTCCACCTCCAAGGGACTCGTTGTATGATCAAAGCGGGGTGTGATTAAAGCTGACTGGAGGAGGAGTGAAGCCATTATTACGTCATGATGGACTTCGCTCTCGTAACCTATCATTCGCCCAGATTTAAGACAGGGAGGAGAACTTTATAAAGTGATAACTTCAAAACATGGTCATCATGTGAGTAAGGTGAGAAAAGAGACAAGACCTGATATTAGCTTAGATGGATCTAGAGATGAGGCATTCATGTAATATTGTATAAATACTTCCAGATCTGGAAGGATTTGCAGTTTCAAAATTCATGATTTTCTATCTTTATATCTGCCTCGAGAAGTTGCAACTTTAAAGGCCGCATTTCACTTTTGCAACTTCATGAGGTTTGCCTTTTTGCTCAGCTCTTTCTTCATCTTGACAGTACCCTCCATTGGAGACCAGGAGGGACCAATGCCATCTCTTAATAAACCACTTTTCTAAAGGAAACTTTCTTACCTCCACTCATGCTCTTATGTGATGTTTTCAATACTGACTTTATGAAATACTTCATCACTTTGATTAGCCGCCATCTTTACTACACTTTCTGCAGCAAAGTCGCTTTTACAATTGTTTCTTGTCATTTTTCAATCGCTTTCCTCCTTCAAGCCGAGTGCTCTCCCTCCCTTTATCTCTTTTCATACGTTGTGTCACAGCTACTGCCTCTTCAGCAAGAGTCGCGACTGCAAACGTATCCACCTATAAAAGTTCTGGAAGGAAAACGCAGGTTGAATCGCAGTCAAGAAATATATGCTGCGACTATGTAAGTAATTCTCTCCAACTGTGTCATTTCTCCCGCTTGACTGCCGTTCTTTAGATGTCATGAATCTTATGCTCATGACCGAATAAATATTTCAGCTGGCAGTGGCTCCATTTTCATGCTGGCAGCATTCTTTAAAAAATCCGACAGAGGTGATGAGCAAGTGGGCTTGTTAGCGAAGGTCTGACCGTGAACAGCCCGCGACCTTCGACCTGTAATCGGAGCGGTAAAAACTGTGAGGAATCCCCTTCCGTGTGTCAGCAAGACACTCACACCAAGTTCACACCGGGGTCAACAAAACAGGGTGACTGAGGTGTTTAATGAGTGATGGAGAAGGAAGGATTTATTAGGAAGTGCAGGATTGGTAAACATTGGAGTTATGTTTGGGGATGTTTTAAGGATATTAGTGGCTTGTGATGCCAAGATTCCTGTGTGTTTTTCGTCTTCTAATTATTGGTTTATGTTTATATTAGTGCAGCAGAGGAACATTTAATGGACAAAATTATATAATTTTACTCTAATAATAATGTACTATTAATAAAACATAATTTCCTTACATTTCGAGTAATCTGTCATTTAATTTAGTCAACAAATGTTGACAAACACTGAGATATTTATGATAATCTTACACTTTAAAATCGAATTTTAGTTTATCGTGGAAATTCATGCCTATAGAATATATGGTTTATTTCTAACCTTAAAGTGATAGTTTCCCCAAAATTCTCACTTCAACTAAGGGTTGCACTTAAAAAATACCTTCATACTGCTCGTCTGTGACGACCATCTTGTATCTTGAAGCCCCGATTATGTGGAATCGTTTCAGAATAAAACTCAAATAAGTCTATATTTTAAGGTTTTTTGTAGCAGAAGTTATCGGTCTTTAAGTTCCTGCCCGAAGTCTTTTCTCAAGTGCACAACAGTTAGGCTGCTAGATTAGCAGCGTCTGCTAAAAAAAAAAATATACTTATTTATCAGGACATTTTCAGATCAATTCCCTATGTCTAGGCTACAATACAAGAGGGTTGTTACAGATAAGCAGTATGGAGGTATTTGGATGTTTTAAAGTGTGTCTTTTCGGATTAAGATGAAGCTGGGCTAGCAGCTAGCCTAGCAATGTCCGTTAAAAACAAGCTGAAATGTGGCCTTTTAACATTTTTTTCTTAACAATTCTTCTTGTCGAGGCTTCAATACAAGAGGAGCATCACAGACGAGCAGAGCGGATGTATTTGGATGTTCTAATATGCATTAGTTTGGAGGAACATTAACCTGAGAACCAAACTTAAACGTTAAAATGGATTTACATTTTTGACTTTAATTTTTTAAATAATCATTACTCTTAGTCGACATGAGGATTTAAAAAAACCCACAAAAAGTCTTAATAAAAAATGTATTTATATTAATTAAAGCCCTCGTACTAGAACTCCCATGATGCTTCACAACTGTTTAAAGCTTCTAGAGTTAACACCACAAAGAGGAAAAAGATAAAAAACTTTTGGCCAATTTATTTACAATTCGAGCGCTGATTTCCCCTGATATCCATTCGAGTTTGAACTCTTGCACAGATGGTTTACTATGTATGGTATAAGGAGCTAAATGTTGACAAAGTAAAGAACAGATGTTTGAAAATTAGAAGTTGCCCATTTTCCTTGTTTGCAGCAGGTAGATTGAGATAAACACAAGCACCAGGATCAGGAACAGTCTTAACTTAAACATAGCAAAGACTAACACTTAAAATTAGAAGTTTTAATCAGTGCATCCTCCTTGTAACATTTGTCACTGGGGCACGAACAGATAGAAACTGAGTTCAAATGTTTTATAACACACTCCAGAGATGGTTCAGTTCTCCAACTGTGCACAGCACCTTTTATCTGTGTGAAACAACAAGATACACAGATAAAAAAACAAAACAAATTATAGGAACATATACAGCCTCTGCATCCTCGGCTGCACAATAAAACATGCAAAACTGCTAAATAAAGATGCAATTTCTACATGCGAAGGTTTTGTGATCCAGACCGCAGGGGGTGGAATAATAATCCACATTTTCTTCGTACCATCTCCTCATTACGCTGAAAAGAGTGTGACAAGAGTGCCAGGAGTAGGCAGGTGCAGGGGTCTCACACTAGAGCTTAAATCCCTAAAAAAAAAAAAAAAAAGCTGAAGAAAAACGTGTTTCGGCAAAAGCCCAAAAATCATGCAGGCAAAACTAACAGAGCAAATGAAGGGGAAACTAACATGAAAGTGCCAATATGGTGGATATTATGCTTGAATTGGCAGCATGGACGGGAGGCACGGAGCAACAAATATCTGATGGACAAACAAGCTCAGGAAAATAACAAACAAGATTCAAAGCAAAACTTTTGAAAAAATTGGATTCATAGTCTGGTGCCGAGGATGTTGAGGGTCAGAAAAGTTTGTCCCGTTTTTATGTGTCTCTTATTGCTAAAACGTCATTCATTATGTGGTTCCTAAGTATCTTTACTGCTCCTTTCTTTGCTGGTGCCGGGTTTAATTTAACCGAGATCAATGACGCTCGCTTCCACCTTAGTCAGCTGCTTCTGGGACTTTCCCCAAGAATCCATACGTCCATCAACGGTGATTGTTGTCCGATATGTTCACCTGGTTTATAATTAAGACGTTAAATGTTGTCTTTGGCCTGCAATGAGACTCATGGTTGTTGTTTACCACAGTTCAGCCTCGCTTTGTTGTGAAGAAACTAAACATCTTATGGAGGTGGATCAGTGCCGTCAGAATATGAAATGTTGAAATGAAATTAATGCAAATGTTGAAACTTGGAATTCTTTTATTGACATTCTTTTTTTAAGCATTCCATTATTTTATTTTTTATTTTATTATTTTCAATAACTGAGTTTAATAATTTCTTTATTTAATGGTTTCATTTGTATTACTAAATAATCCATTCAAAAAGTTTTATTTTATTTTATTTTTTTTATTATTAATTACATTTTTAAAACTAATATTTTTTCAATGAATGAAATTAAACTCTATATCTTTAACTTATATATCCAGTTTTTTTTGGTTGTATGATTATTTATTTATTGGAATTATATATATATTATATTATATATGTAATTTAAAAAAATGAAAATAAATAATATTGAAT
The DNA here is from genome assembly GCF_982586985.1 of Callionymus lyra. Lineage (NCBI taxonomy): Eukaryota > Metazoa > Chordata > Actinopteri > Syngnathiformes > Callionymidae > Callionymus > Callionymus lyra. The sequence continues at coordinate 12,887,477 of NC_141834.1, forward strand.
TGATAATGTTTTTAAAAATAAGAATAAAAAAATATGTGTAAAAACAAAAACAACCTATTCAAATCTTCTAATTCAGTTATTTAAAAAAACGTATACAATATATTACAATACTGTAGTAACAAGTATATATTTGTAGTATTGTCGAGTACTTGACTCTGGTGTTGCAGAATTTACAGACCACATGACTCTTGACAAAGTCTAAGCAGCTTTAATTTGTTTTGAAACCAAAATATGTCCAAATATCAGCTTTAAAAGCAGCCGGAGTCAACTGTATCCTCTCATCCTCAGTCATCGCCGGGATCTCCCAGGATTTAAAAGTTAATTTTGCTGCGAAGGGTGTTATAACTGCTGCCATCTAGCGGCCGGAGGATTAATTGCAACAATCAAACGGCAAGAATATCTGCATGTTAATTTGAAAAAAATAAAATAATTTTATTCTACACACACGTTATTGAGATATCAATTGTAAAAATATGGTTAGATATAAAATATATTTTTTAGGTCGAATATGAGAAAATAAAATCGATGCAGTGCTGTTGCATATCAATAGATTATCGTGGAAAAGAACATCGCGATATATCACCGTATCAATATTTTCTAACATCGCAAAAGTATATTTTGAAGGGATGAGATTCGTTATGCTACAAAAAAAAGCACATTTTCTCCCATTTTGAATCCCATCCTCTATCATTATTTTTGGATTTTTAAGTCATTTAGACAACACTTCATATCAACATCAGGACCATCAGGGTTCTTCAGTCAGAGCTCCCTGAAGTAATGTCTGGTAATATCTGTGAGGCTAAGGTTCCCCAAAGCAATCCTTCAAGAGCTCTCACGATCGATGAGAAAAGAGCCAGTGAAGGGTGACTTGCTCAGGACTGACGTTTGCAACACAGTTTCTCAGAAAATCCTGCTTTTTTTCCCCCGTCAACAAACCGTGAGTACGATTGTCATGGAATACTTAACAAGTTGACCCAGATGCGGAAGACAATAAAATGACAACGGCGACAAAAAATACAATTTAATACATAGACACAGTGTAAATACAAATCATTTTCAGCAGATGGTGGAAGTGTTCCTAGAGTTCTTTCTCTTAGTCCAGCAATAGTCCCTAAATAAAAGAGACAATTCAGAGCGGGCGTGGCTGCAAGTCGCGAGATCCACTGGGGGAGCGCAGAAACAAAAATTGGAAAAAAGTGGTCAGGAAAACGATGAACAAGAGTTCAAGGCAGAGTCCAAAAAGTCAGGCAGGAGCAAGAATTACCAGGGTAACAAGGACGTGGCAGTAGCTTGCTCATCGTCGGCAGCTGTGGTTCTCGCGGAGCACCACCCTCGCTCAAGAGGGAGCGAGAGCAGGCAGGAGCAGGAAACCACGATACTAAATAAATGTGACGTCTGTCCCTCGTTTGTCACGTGGAATAAAAGACGAGCCAGAGATCGAGACAAACAATACAAGCCTTGAGTAAGAAGTACATTGTTAGGCCGTGCAAAGGCCAGAAGGCGCGAGACCAGATGAAGGATTGACCGCCTTTGCGGAACAACAATCCAAATAGTGCTGACGTTCCCCGAGCTAATGTGTGTGTTGTGTGTCAGCATGTAGAGTGTGAAGTAATGGATGATGGCGGAGACAAAGCAGAAGTGACCAGGCAGGACTGGACCCTAATGTCAGAAGAAAATGTTGTGCTATTAAAAAGCAAGAGCAGCAGTAAAAAAGAAGGGTGGGAAAAAAAAAAAGGAGGGATGTAGAGTTGCGATGATGGATGCGGTGCTCTCGTTTTGTGCCCCCTAACGAACACTCTAATTAGTGTTTGTGTAATTCCACACTGTCTCCTCCGCCTGCTCATCTTAATTAACTACATTCATCTTCCCCTCCCTTCATCCATCCCTTTCTCATATACCCTCTGTCTCCCTCAGCCCTCTTAAAATAACACTCTGACTGTCTGAACCCACCTGGACCAGACCTGCTTTTACTTAACCACCGCCTCTCTCTCTCCCATCCCCTGTCACCCATTCTCACTCCCCCCCTCCTCGCCTCCCGACCATCTGATACCTCTCTAATACCTCTTTCTCACTTCACCTTCAAGCCTTTTTTTTTTTTTTTTCTCCACGCCACAGCCCCCGGCCCACCCGTGCGAGTCTCAAGGGTCAGGTGTTTTGAGCAGCAGTTTAGTCGCGCAAGTCGTAAATCTTATCAAGAATTATCAAAGGTGCGAGTAGAAAAAGAGACGCGGTATCCCCTGTTAGCCGTTACGCCGCTGATGCAAGGATGGGGAAGAAAAAAAAAACAGGAGGAGGAAAGATGGCTCCCGACCCTGGTTAGCTGATGAATAAATGAGCGGAATGCTCTTTTAATTTAAATTCCTTTGAAGATGATTCCTGCTAATCGTGGAGCATTAGACGTGTTCAATGCGTCCCCGGGAGCAGGGATCTTAATCTCAAGTGACCCGGGGCGCTGCCAGAGCAGGAGTCTCGGTGCAACCGCGCCGCGGGGGAGTCATGTAAATCGACTAATGTTATTTACAGGATTTCGGTGACATTGATAGCATTCGAAAGAGTTGGTGGTTTGCTCACTGCTAGAAACTGAACGTATGGTGATCTGTGGTGAAGGATCCATGACTAAAAAATGTAGTCATAGATAAAAACCTACACACACCTTGCCTAAAGGGATAGTACGCCCAGAATTCAAATTTTCTACTCACCCGAATGTTGACTAAGGGTTGGGATTATGTTCACATTGGGGTGTGTCCCAAATCGCGCACTTCTACACACTCAATATTTGGAGTGCACAAGTGTGTCTCGATAAGCAGTGTCCGAAAATGTAGTGTGCAATGAGCACTCAAACGAGCAGAAAATAGAGTGTGGATCGATGGACACTTTCCACTCGTAACGGCCGCAATCTTAGTGACGTAGATGACGCTACAAGGAAGCTACGTCACTGACGACGCGTCTTCGGAGCAGATATTGTCGTAAATGTCTTGAGTAAATATTAATTTTACCAACAAAACAACACAATAGCAGTAATAACAATACAAAACACAACTTAATAACTTGTTTCGATTGGAAAAATGTGCTGTGAAGTGTTGGCAATTGTGTTCCAACGGCTGGATGCAATCAGCGTTAAAAAGTAGTAGAAGAAGAAGCTGTCGAGTAATTTCAGGTAAGTGATTTAAGACAGTACTACCTGTCGAATATTTGAGCACTGTCTTACAGTGTACTTTAAACTTGGAGAAATGCACGATTTGAGACAGAGTACACAGGTATTTACCGACGATAACTTGTAATTAAAGTGTTGTCTTGAATTATCTGTTCACCCACCTAGTGTTAAATATAGTCAAGTAGTTTATAATGTTGATACGCTAATGATAATGCTAGGCTAATTGAGATAGATGGATGGATGGATAGATATGCTTCTTATATACTGTTGCTGACTTACAAAAAGCTAACTTGAGGAATGAATTCTAACTCTTGTTTGCACTTCTTGTTCTCAAACTTTCTGTGCCTTAAAAGCACAAGATCTTCAGACATCATACCTAAGGACTCAATCAATGTTCTTACAGATGATACGAATAGCATTAATGTTATTCATTGAAATCGTGTTTCTGTGAATGACCTTCATCCCGGATAAATAGGAGAAAAATTGCGTTCTCCCTCTTCAAGTATTGACTTACTCTTAAGTCGAATAGCCTCTTGCCTTTCTTGCTATTTTCTTTCAAGAAAAAGGACAAGTTTTTTTTGTCTTGCTTTGCTCATAGTCAAGGCAATACAACCTGCTTCGTGGAATCAAAGAAATACATCAAGACAAGGACATAAAATATGCAAGTGGAAGCGAGACTTTGACGTCGAACTCATTAGGATGAAATATGAATTCAAAATTGTGTAACCTATTTATGTACTGTGATGGTGGTATAATAAGAAAAGGCACTTCCTTGAGTGAATAATCAGCATCTCAAGCATTAGTTTTATGGATGAAAGATAAATGATCCGGTCCTACAACTAATTATTCCAGCAGCGAAGAAGATTGGAAAAGAAAAGAAAAGAGCATCAAATAGAATTCCTAATAAGCTGTTAACACAGAGTACACAGCCGACAGCTTTGCCAAATTCCAAATTCTTGGAGGTGAAAATAGGCCAAGAAAAGTAAGAAACACTGTGTACACTTTTATTAGAATTCAGTCAAACAGGGTGGTAGGATTTCACCATATTCGTCAAACTAAAGGCCCGGGGGGCGAAATTCAGCTTGTAGCCTGCAGGAGATTTGAATACATTTAGTTTGGGGAAAAAAATAAATGAAACAGTCAATTAAATGTGTGTTAACCCATGTATATAAGTGTATATAAGTGTATTTCAAAAGAAATGTACAGACACTGTTTCGGAAAGAAAGTAATTCAGTCCAAGATTCAAAGGAAGTAAATAATGGTTATTTGTAGATCCAACATAGATACAAACACAGGAGTCCCAGAAAATTAGGAAAAAAGCCTGCACAAATAAAAAGGTATTAAGATGTTTTTCATAAAGGATTCACTGATGTAAGGAGGAGTCTGACCCTGAATAGATTTGAAAGTAAGTAAGTAATTTTAAAAAGAAACCCTGAAACAAACTAGCAGCCAGGGAAGAGTTTTTAAGGATCGGGGAAATGTGAGTTCTTCTACTAGAGCGGATCAGAATTCTCAAGTGTTTGTATTAAGTTCAGTTGAGACAGCCCCTTTTTTGTTTGGACACAAAAATAAACTCTTACAATAGTCCAAACGAGAAGACACAAACGCATGGAATATAAACTCCAGATCGTGGATTTAGGTTGAAATTTGTTCTTTGAGGTGGACTCTGTGCTGGAAGTTCTAAACTTGGGTACTTTACGCTAAAATTCGAAATACTACAACAATGACCTTCTGTTTGGACTTCCTGTTTAAGGAGGGCCAGTTGAACTTAAATGTAGTTGTGTGTTGGTTTCAAGAAAAACTCTGCTAAACTGACGAATTGGAGTTCCTCGGAATTTTCCGTCTTGGCGGGAAAAGTATCATACAGATTATAATGTGCTAACCAGCTTAGCGAGTCAGGATCTCACTGTCTAAGCTAGTTAACGAAAGAAAAAGAACGGTATCTCCCCGCTGACTCTTAAGTCCGTGTCATGTTACGACAAAAAGATGACACTAAACCACAAGTGCAAACTGTCATAAAACAATTACATTTTTTTCCGTTCGCTCAGACATGCATAAGGTTCCGGGGGGCAGGAGCCCACAGTTGAATGGCATCTCCAGTAGGGACGTGGGGGGGTTGAAGAGCATTTTCAGAGTTGACAGCATAGTTGATGACCGGCCGCTATTACGCTTTGGCTGCAGATGGATGGAAGTACCTGCCATCATTTAGCCCCACAGTCAGAAATGGCTTCCCTGCTTTTCAGAAGTCAGTCACTGTGACAGAGGGACCTGCAGGGAGTCGGGCTCGGGCGCTCAACGCCATCTCAGCACACATGTGCCGTCGAACACATGCGAACGGGGAAGTCATAAATATTCCAAACACACATGGGTGCCCAAGCACACGGAGCCAATCAGATCACGACGGGCAGGAGACCACAGGTGCCATTCAAACAAGAAGCCAACGCTCTCACAAGAATTCTTTGGTAGCAGATTCTAAAGGCTTCTGTGCTCCGACGCGCAACCTGTTTTGGAAATGTATCGCAATGTCTTCTTAGACCACATCCTTCTGTGTGAGAGACGCGGCGTTTGCTGAGCTCAGCCATTTCTCCTCCTCATCTTTATCCATTTAGCACAATAAACTAGCATGGCTTCCAAGCATTCGTCAGAATTCACTGTTTTGTGCAGGATCAGCGCTTTTTTCTTGCAGCCAATATGTTGTTGTAGTCGCGCGATGATGCCGACAAATGGATCTTTTCTCCAACGGAGGTTCACTTTGACAGCGCATACATCTGCCAAGGAGGCCATTTTAAAGATTAAATACAGTCGAAGTTGTTGACAATCGATGACATCTTGGCTTAAAAACCTTTTGCATAAATATATAAAATATAAAATATCAACATTGCCGATAATTTAGTTCCTACCCTTTGTCAATCATACGGTGGACCGCATAAAGTGACTAAGGCAAGTTCGATTTTGCCCCCGGGCCTTGGGTTTTCACATGTAGATTATATGATGTGCGTTCATTAAAGGGCCCACCTGTAGGATTTCCAGGCTCCCCCTAGTGTCCGAATAATGTATCTGCAATGTCAGGGAAGTGTTTCTTGTTTTATCTTCGTGATATCTTTCAAAAGTCTCCCAGTACTTAGTATGAAAGCAGATTTCTACTCCCATAACACTCACAGAAAAATCTAAATAGTACAAAAAAATGTATATAACAGTGAGTTTTACTGCATGAGTCATGACTGTTCAAATACAAATTAAATTAAGATTTTTAAACGTCTAAATTGCACATTTTATCAGTAATTTTTCTTTCTTTTTTTTGTTAGAACATTTTTGTTTAGAACTACATAGACAGAAATATCTGCATATGTACAGTATACACCCACATACGCATACACACATTCCTACACACACACGGCACACACATGCAAATATACATAGATAGAAACTTTATTTATTATCACTCAGAGGGGACATTATTTTGTCCAAAATACATCCATCCAAACAAACATCCATAAATACATGTCAAAATGGATGGATGGATAGATAAACTTATAACTTATATATATATATATATATATATATAGACATATACACAAGATAAGTAGTAATAATAACTAGATAAAGTGACATTGAAAAGTTAAATCCTAGTCTGATTTAAAGCTCCACAACTGACCTCACGCGTGTGAAAAGATTGTCCGCCCTCACGCCTCCGCCCTCACGTATGACGTCCTACCTTCCAACAGCTCCTGTCCTTGAGGGTTGGAGGTGCCTTCAGGCATTGATCTCCCATCAGCTCAGCCAGTGCAACACCTAACCTTTAAGACTACAAGGGGAAATGCAAATCTGACCTTAGATGACAGGCCAAGTCGAGCCTCGCCGCTAATCTCGGCGCCCTCTGGGCCGCCATCACCTGCGCCGCCATTGATGGCATGTAGATGTTAGAGGAGAGTCGGGCTTTGAAACTCGCACCTGTTCCTCTTTTGTGTCGTTCATGCAGCTGAAGTAGAGCTTTTTATTTCCTGAGTCTGAGTCTTGTCACGGAACTACATTCACTGGAGAATGAAAAAAAAACATTTTTTTCTGTATGAGCTAAATTTCTCGGGATATCTCGAGGTATTTACTGATTGTGCTAAAAGAAATTGGCAAAATGTTGTAACTTCAGTCTTAGTGTTGAAGTTTAACTTGTGTAAAAGGATTACATTATTATAATTTAATTTAATTGTTTATTATTGTATATACAAGATTCTCTTTTACATTTAAGACAAATATATACACAAGAGGTAGATGGATGATGGATGGATGGATGGATGGATGGATGGATGGATGGATGGATGGATGGATGGATGGAAGACGACATATTAGAACAAGACAAAAGTTCCAAAAAAGGGCAGGAGTGGAGTAAAAGTATCATGATGTTCTGTTCTATGTTAGTCTTTGTATCCTTTGTTTATGTTATTTTTCTTTGATCGATGTTCTTTATCTGTATCTTTAGACTTAGATTGTATCATCTTGTTCTTTCTCTTTATTTCTCTTTGTTCTTGTTCTTATTTTATTAAAAATTTTATGAAAAAATTGCTGTATTTGCTGTGGCTAATTGGAATTTTTTTTTCCAAAAGGAGACCTCCTGAGGGATCAATAAAGTTCTACCTTACCTTACCTTACCTTACCTTAAAGTGCAAGGGATGACAAAGCAAATCAAAAGAACATGGATCAAAGGAAATAACACAAAGAAAAGGATACATATATTATTTATTTTATTGTTATTTAAAAGTAGATATAGATATAGATATGTATAGATAGAAAAATGTAGACATTTTTGGTAAAGTATAACACAAAAAACCCTTAACATTTAATAAACGTTTATAACAAAAATTTGTAATAAGGATTCCCCCTATTTGCGTGTTATTGCATTGTGTTCACTTGTATCTATGATAAAATATTGTTATTTTCTTACTGTTTCTTTTTTATAATTTGGTTATTTATATTATTTATTTTATTATCGTTGGTTTTCATAAAATTGTTAAAGTCTGATAAATGTGATATTTCACTGTTACAAGAGCAAAATTGAGAACAAAATTAGAATCATTATTTAACATTAATGATACGAGGGTTGGGGGTTAAAAAACAATCACAAATTAAAAAAAAAAGACAGAATATTTGATTTTAATAAAAGAATACATTTTGTAAAATCCTTTAATAATTCATCGAACTGTTAGCAAGATAGAACTTTGACTAGTCAAGGTAAAGAACTACAACTGCCATTTTGATTTTGTCACTCAAAATCTAATGTCTAAAATTGTTTTGCTCCTTTCTGAACTTCTGTAGTGTGTTCATTTAAAAAATAAATGGATTATAATACAAGTAGTTATTTACTTGTTATATATTTTTATTGCTGTTGATATATTTGGAATCTTGTATTTTTTATTCATTATAATTTATCATTGATATGTTATTATTTTTCGTTTTATTTATTAATATAGTTATCACCATTGTTTTCATTTTCTCCTTATCTTTATTATTATTTTTTCTTAATATGTGTTTTTACTACTGAAACAACTAAAATTAGCTGAATAGCATTTGATAACAATACACAAGATACTAAAACATTCTGAAAGTTTCTTTTATTCCTTTAAATTTCAACCTTTTCGTTTTAGCCTCTTTTTTATTTAATAGAAAAATGAAACCACTGATTGAAAAAAAAAATCTATTGTTGATCATTTATAGACTCAAAAATAACTTTATTGACTTAATTAATCCCTCTAGAAACTTTATTAAACCCCGAATACTATGTTTAAGCCAAAAAACAGCTTCTGAACGTAACATTGAATGCACCACAATAGCTCCTACGCAATTGAACGCATCACACCTAGCTTTGTCGATCTGAATGATTTAAGCAAAGTATTAATTTAGTAAATCACATTTAGTCTTGTTTTTATCAATTATCACCATCTTTTAAGTTGATTAATCAAAAAACTATTCTCTCAAAATGATCATAACCAACTGGGATCTAGAGGATACTTGCCATATCAGGTGCATTTTGTGCTGTTCGGTGTCGTTTTAAGATATTTTATTATTATTATTATTAAATGATATAAATGATATAAAGTAAATGAGAAAATCAAGATTGTGTGTCTGCGGCGTCGCAGCAGCGCTGAGCTGATCTGATTATGTTTCTCTCCTTCAGCGAATCATCCATGAAAAGTTCAGCTTGTTCCAACCAGGTTCATCCTCCATTTTTTTTCTTCTCGGTGTCTCGGGCGTGTTTGGGCTGGAATTCCCCTTGTTTTTGTTTTTTTTTGTTTTTTTTTTCACGAGCAACACGCTTCTGAAGTGAAATAAATAAAAATCACTTCTTCGCGGTAATTTTCGCCGAAAACCTGCCTAAATATTTGACACCGAGAGAAGATCAGTGGAAAGCCAGATCAAAGGCGAGCGAGTGTGTGTCAGCACGTGTGTGTGTGTGTGTGTGTGTGTCAGAATAGTGGTAGTGGTGATGAAATATTTTCTGCAGTGTGATTTTTTTTTCTTTTTTTTTTTTCCTTCCCTCCATCCTTCTGACTCTCTCTGTGTGTCTATTCTTCTTCACCTCCTGCCACCAACTTTCTTCCGCCTCCGAATCAACAGTATTTGTCTTCATCAGTCCCTCCATTTTCCTCTTTTTCGTTCGGCCTCCCTCGTTCAATATTTCATGCCGTTGAGAGCCGTGTCTATTCTGAGCCCTGGTTTCTCTCTCTTCTTCATACATGCTCTACCTTCTGTTTATCAAGCTCTTCTTCTCGTCTTCTGTCTCCCGTAACGTCCTTCTTCACCGCCCGTGACTTACTTCCCCTTCCATCCTTTCATCCTCTCCTCCATGTCCTCTTCTCACCTCTTCTTCTGACTCCGTTTGCGTGACTGTTCGAAACCCCTCAACAGAGAAAACCCTGTTCTCTCTTTTCTCACCCTTTTTTTTTTTTCTCTCCCATCCAATTTAGTGGCACCTCGCCCTCCTCCTCCTCCTCCTCTCTTTCATCCCCCTCTCCTGTAAGTCGGTGTCAAACTGGGCTTCGTCTCGTTTCCCTCCCAGCTCTTAGCCGGCACCAGTGTTGTTTTAGGCACAGCAGTGGAAGGTAAACATTGAGATTGAAAATTCGTGTCAGTCAGTCGGGTGAGAGAGGGAGTCAGGGGCGAGGGGAGGCGGGTGAGGGGGGGGAGTGTCAGTACGATTTACTAACACCACAGTGAACAGCGAAGCAGGCCAAGACACAGTGAGGCCGGAGAGGAAGTTTATGAATGCAGCAAGAAAAATCCTGATCCTGCACATGATTCCCGGAGCTGACTGGAAGTGTACGTCTTCGCTATCAAGCTAGGCTGCACAGCGCGACATTCTTTGTCGCCCTCGAAAATATATGACGGAAATTTCCTTTTTTTTTAAAAATTCAACTGTTTACTCCACGGGTGAGCAATTACATTTCCAGAGGGGCCCCGGTATTAACTGAGAGCCTGGAGCCGAGAAAAAACAGCTTTTATATGTTCGTTATTAGGATTAAAAAGGAAAAATAGTTCAAATCTATGAGGAAAAACATCGTCTTGTTATGAGATCATGAAAAGAAGTTAGAAGATTGAAGGCGTGTATTTCAGTGGATAGTTTCTTTAAAAAAAGAAAAAAGAACTCCAATTTAAAAAAAAGAAAGAATGTCAGGAAGTTTGTTTACGACATTATGAAAACAAGAAAAATGTGACTTTTATTTCGGTGGATAGTTTCTTGTAAAAAAAGAAAAAAGAAATCTAATATTAAAAAAAGAAAGAATGTCAGAAGTTTGTTTTTGACATTATAAAAACAAGAAAAATGTGACTTTTATTTCAGTGGATAGTTTCTTGTAAAAAAAAAAAGAAAGAACTCTAATATTAAAAAAAAAAGAATATAAGGGAGTCTAATTATGACATTATAAAAACAAGAAAAATATGACTTTTATTTCATTGGATAGTATCTTGTAAAAACAAAAGAAATCTAATATTAAAAAAAGAAAGAATATCAGGAAGTCTGATTTTGACATTTTAAAAACAAGAAAAAAATGACTTTAATTTTAGTGGATAGTTTCTTGTAAAAAAAAAGAAAAGGAATCTAATATTTAAAAAAAGAAAGAATATCAGGAAGTCTGATTTTGACATTTTAAAAACAAGAAAAAAAATGACTTTAATTTCAGTGGATAGTTTCTTGTAAAAAAAGAAAAAAGAAATCTAATATTAAAAAAAGAAAGAATGTCAGAAGTTTGTTTATGACATTATAAAAACAAGAAAAATGTGACTTTTATTTCAGTGGATAGTTTCTTGTAAAAAAAAGAAAAAAGAAATCTAATATTTAAAAAAAGAAAGAATATCAGGAAGTCTGATTTTGACATTTTAAAAACAAGAAAAAATATGACTTTTATTTCAGTGGATAGAATCTTGTAAAAAAATAAAAGAACTCTAATATTAATAAAAGAAAGAATATCAGGAAGTCTGTTTATGACATTATAAAAAGAAGAAAAATATGACTTTTATTTCAGTGGATAGTTTCTTGTAAAAAAAAAGAATCAAATTAGAAAATCAGCTGGAGGGAGATTATTTTTTTTCCGATGGTTATTTTCTTGTTGAGAAAATTAAAACATATTGTATTTAGAATAAGAATATTAGGAAGTCTTATGAAATTATAAGTATAAGTTAGAAAAAGATATTGATTGTTTCTATTCAGTTTATTGAAAAAAAGAGAAAATAATACAGTGACAAAGAACATCGGGAAGTCTAATAATGAAATTATAGAAGTTAGCTGTAAGCTAAGGCTAAACTAGAAGATAGTTCTATTTCAATGGTTCATTTCTTGGTAGAATTAAATAATTATGTTGAGTAAGAATAATAAGCATTATGAGGATTGAGTTAGAAGAAGAGATTCATGGTTTCTATTTAGTTTCTTGATAATAAAAGAAAAATCTAAAACAGTGAAAAAGAATATCAGGTACTCGGTAATAATGAAATCAAAGAAGTTAGCTAGAAGCTAAAGCTAAGCTAGAAGAAGATAGTTTCTATTTAGATGGTTAGTTTTTTTTAATAAAAATAAATACATATTTTAAGTAAGAAGATTAGGAAATGATGAGGATTAGTTAGAAAAAAAAGAGATTGATGGTTTCTATGTAGTTTCTTGATAAATAAATAGATAAAATCGAATACAGTGAGAAAGAACATCAGGAAGTCTAATAATATAATTATAGAAGTTAGCTTAAAGCTAAAGCTAGAAGAAGATAGTTTTTATTTTGGTGGTTAATTTTTTGGTAAAAATAAATACATATTTTAAGTAAGAATATTAGGGAAATATGAGGATGAGTAAGAAAAAAGAGATTCATGGTTTCTATTTAGTTTATTGATTTAAAGAGTCTAAAATGGTGACGAAGAACATCGTATTGTCGAATAATCAAATTATAGAAGTTAGCTAGAAGCTAAAGCTAAAGCTAGAAGAAGACAGTTCCTATTTCGGTGGTTATTTTTTTAAATAAAAATAAATACATCTTTTAAGTAGGAATATTAGGAAATCATGAGGATGAGTTAGAAAAAAAAAGAGATTGATGGTTTCTTTGTAGTTTCTTGATAAATAAATTTAAAAAATGAATACAGTGACAAAGAACATCAGGAAGTATAATAATGAAATTATAGAAGTTAGCTAGAAGCTAAAGCTAGAAGAAGTTAGTTTCTATCTTGGTAGGAATAAATAAATATTTGGAGTAAGAATATTAATAAGTTAAAAGTAAGATCAGTGTTTTTTACTTCTACTTACTAATACAAATAATAATAACATCCATTAATTCGTCTAATATTGCTAATATAAAAAAAATAAGTCAATAGAAGATTGTTAGTTTCTATTTTAGTGGTTAGTTTCTTGTGAAAAAATAATAATAACATTTGGGGAAAGAATATTAATTATAAGGTTATAAAAATAAGTTAGCTGGAAATATTTTCATTAGAAAAACATTAGAAAATCTAATTCTGATCTTGAAAAAATAACTTGGAAAAAGATTGATAGTTTCTATTTCAGGGGTTTGATTCCTTAGTTAAAATATATATATATATATATATATTTACGGAGTAAGAATATGAAGAAGTCTTATAATGACATTAAATTAAATTAGAAAATGATTTGTTCTATTTCAGATTGTTTAATTTAAAAATAAATCATATGAAAAATATCAACAAGTATATTTATGACGTTATAAAAATAGGTTCGAAAAAGTTTAGTTTGGTTTCTTTGTAACTAAGTCTAATTATGAAATTTAAAAAAACAAGAAGATTGAAAAGCAGTGGGTAGTTTCTAAGTAAAAAAAAGAATCAAATATTGCGAGAAACAATATCAGGAAGTCTAATCATCACATAAAAATAAGTTGGAAGAAGATTAAATCCATTTTGTGTGGTTAGTTTCTAGGAAAAAGGAAAAAGAGAAAAATAATCAAATAAGAATATGAGGACGTCTAATTATGTTCTTATTAAAATGAGTTAGAATATGATTTATTCTTCATATTTCAATGGTTAGTTTCTAACCAAAAATAACCTCTAATATTGTGAAAGAATCTAAATGATCACATATAAAGATGTTATAAAAATGAAGAAAATTGATCATTTCTATGACTAAATTGCAAAAAAATGTTAAAAACAGATTTTTATAAGAAGTACAAAATAAAGTCGTCCGTGAACTACTATACATTTTTTAAAGATGTACTACTATAACTCCTCAAGGCCCCGACATACAGTGAAAGGTCTGCAGGTGGCCCCCATGATGCTGCGACCACATCATTCTTTGATGACTTCTGCTGCGACGTATCAATAAATAATATATGAATAACAATTATATAGGAAGTATATATGAGTAAATAATGTGAAAATAATGTAAGTATATTTAGGACAAAAGGAAGAAGAGGTAATGGATCATATTTATTGAACACAATACTTTATTTTGTACTTTTTAAACTGGTTAACCTACAGGGTTTTTTTCCCAATGCATTTAAAGATGCCATCCTGGAGCTTTTGCTCAAAAAGCCAGGCTTAGACCCGACTGACCTCAGTCATTTCAGGCCTATTTCTAAGCTTCCATTCTTGTCCAAGATCTTGGAGAAGGTGTCGTCTGAGCAGCTGTCTTTTTTCCCGGATCAGAGTTCAACACTGCAGAAAACTGACCAAAAACTGTTTCCTTCAACTGAGGAAAATCTCTAAATTTAGGAAAATTATGTCATTACATCATATGGAGTTTATAATAATATAAGTTGTTGTGTCTTCTCATTTAGACTATAGTAATACTTAGAAACTGGATGTTATAATCTTTTGAACCACATTAATAGCATGAAAGTTTGTTTTGTGGGGTTTTAAACTCATTTTCGTGATATTTAGATTCCAAATGTGAGGAAAAAACCCACTTTGAGAAACTTTTAGAGGAAAGGATGATATACGAAAACAAACGTCTTTGTAGTATCCCTTGTGTTGTCTCTGGTTCAAGATGACCGGAAGGCCCGAAAACTAATGTGTTGTGTTATACCTTGTGTTATCTCTGGGTCAAGGTGACCCGAAGGCCCGTAAAAAAAATGTGTTTGTGGTATCCCTTTTTGTTGTCTCTGGGTCAAGGAGGCCTGGATGCCCCCAAAACAATTGTTTTTAGTGGTATCCCTTGTGTTGTCTCTGGGTCAAGGTGACACTGCAGAAAACTGACCAGAAACTATTTCCTTCAACTGAGAAAAATCTCTAAATTTAGGAAAATTATGTCATAACATGATCTGGAGTTAATAATCCAAGTGTTTGTTTCTTCTCGTCTGGACTATTTCAACAGTTTATTTTCATGTCTTAACAAGAAGGATCTGTCTCGCCTGCAGCTGATACAAAACTCTGCAGCGAGAATTCTGACCCGCTCTAGTAGAAGAACTCACATTTCTCCGATCCTTAAAACTCTTCACTGGCTGCCAGTTTCTTTCAACTTTAAAATTCTGGTTCTTACTTTCAGATCTATTCATAGTCAGGCTCCTCCTTTCATCACTGATCTGATCCAGCCTTACACCCCAGCTCGGGCTCTGAGGTCTGTGGATCAGAATCTACTGATGGTTCCTGAACACAGTTCCGGACCAGAGGAGAGAAATCCTTCCAGGCTGTTGCTCCTAAGCTTTGGAACGATCTTCCTCTCCCTCCCTGGTCTAGAAAAACGCTCTACAAATATTACTTACTTACGATAGATTCATCCGTACGATCACAGCAACAATGTGCCGCCGTTCTAAACCTCCACACCGGGAACTCGAGTTAATCCGTCCCATGAATCTTCGCCAGCAGGACGTGTGAAGCTGTCCTGGTTATTACAAGTGTTGACTTTACTTCCCGAGGCCCGTGAAGGATACGAGCCCTACAGGAGTTCTAATATCTAATGAATACTTGGGCTGGCAACGCTCGGATTAGATTCCGAAGGCTGCGGAAAAAGCGACTCCTGACGGATGCGTCGCCCGGTTTTTTACGAATGTCATAAGCGCCCGGGGTGCTCGCCGCGCGCGACACGCCCGGAGGTCGTTCCTCATAATAACCCTCAATACCCAAGTAATCCAATCGCGCTGCTGCGAGAAAAACCTGGACAACCGAGAATTGACGGAGGCGTTTGTTAAAATAGAACATGTCACTGACTCTCTCCTGGAAAGCAAATGGAAAAAAAATTGGTTTAAATAAAGAGAAAAAAAAAAAAAAAATCCATCGCCGTGGTGACGCTTTTTTTCCTTCGCTCATGCCACCTCGCTTTTTTTTTTCCCATCCCTCCCCCCTCCCCCAAGATGTTGCCAGGCGGAATATTTACTACCGAAATCCGGCATATGCTTATTACAGTCAATCATCCCGGTGGGATTTACGGGGTCACCGCTCCTGATCAGAGGAGAACCTCAAGCATGCAGCCAATAATAACAATAACAATATTATCATCCGCTCTGAGGAGAAGCTGCTGCCAACTCATCACATTGCACTTGGAAATAATTCATGTTGTGCTGAGGGTTGTCGTCGTGTGTGAGGCGTCTCTGCACTTTTTTATCAGCAGCGTTGGATGCTGCCTCGGTGGGAGAAGAACCCGGTGGGAAACTATTTTCACAGAAGAAAATTCTGCAATTTTTGCTATAAGTTAAGTTAAAAAATTGCACTTTTTTTGCGTTTCTATCGGTATCATTTTGTACAGAATTTTCTTCTCTTAAATAAACAAACACGTCTTAGAACTGGATGTTACAATCTTTTGATCAATAGCATGGAAGTTTTGAAATACGAAAACAAATGTGTTTGAGGTATCCCTTGTGTTGTCTCTGGATCAAGGAGGCCTGGAGGCCCGAAAAACAAAAGTGTTTGTGGTATCCCCTGTGTTATCTCAGGGTCAAGGTGACCCGAAGGCCCGAAAACTATTATAATGTGTTTGTGGTATACCTTGAGTGTCTCTGGGTCAAGGTGACCCGAAGGCCCGTAAAATAATGTGTTTGTGGAATACCTTTTTGTTGTCTCTGGATCAAGGAGGCCTGGATTCCCCCCCAAAAATGTTTTTGTGGTATCCCTTGTGTTGTCTCTGGGTCAAGGTGACCCAAAGGCAAGAAAACTATTATAATGTGTTTATGGTATCCCTTGTGTTGTCTCTGAGTCAAGGTGACCCGAAGGCCCGAAAACAAATGTGTTTGTCGTATCCCTTGTGTTGTCTCTGGGTCAAGGTGACCCAAAGGCAAGAAAACCATTATAATTTGTTTGTGGTATCCCTTTTGTTGTCTCTGGGTCAAGGTGACCTGAAGGCCCGAAAACAAATGTGTTCGTGGTATCCCTTGTGTTATCTCAGGGTCAAGGTGGCCCGAAAACTAATGTGTTCGTGGTATCCCTTTTTGTTGTCTCTGGGTCAAGGAGGCCTGGATTCCCCAAAACAAATGTTTTTGTGGTATCCCTTGTGTTGTCTCTGGGTCAAGGTCACCCAAAGGCCCAAAAACAAATGTGTTCGTGGTATCCCTTGTGTTATCTCAGGGTCAAGGTGGCCCGAAAACTAATGTGTTCGTGGTATCCCTTGTGTTATCTCAGGGTCAAGGTGGCCCGAAAACTAATGTGTTCGTGGTATCCCTTGTGTTATCTCAGGGTCAAGGGTCTATATATATATATATATATATATATATTTATATACACATTTGTTTTCGGGCCTTCGGGTCACCTTGACCCTGAGATAACACCACGGTTGAAGTATTTCCGGTAAACATTGTAATTGGTTTGGCCCCTGACTACGATTTTGGCCCTTGGTGTGATTAAGCCTGACATCACTGCTCAAACTCATCTCAGAATAACAGAAAGAATCAAACTTCATTTGCCGACACGAGCATCAACAAGAAACGACAAAAGAAATCCAGTTTGAAACGACGGCGTCACGTGTTTTTGAAGTCGTTTCACGTCATTCAACGGTGAAGTCGCCGGAGAGTTGAGATACTTTTAATAGTCAATCTGTAGTGAGAGGTCGAGTGAATGATGGAGAGAAGAAACGCTTGTTAACAAGACGGAGAGGAGAGGAGACGAGTCGACCACCAGAGACCGCCAGGAAAATAGACAAGAGCAAAATAGAATGAGTGGGCGGACGGAACCTCAGGTTTGTTGTGAAACGGCGAAGGATAAGAAAAGGGCTTGAGAGGAGGGAATATACGGGCGTCTGGTAGAATGACAGGGAAGACAGAGGGAATCCCCAGTGGGCGCCCCATCCTTCCCTTCTTGCTTTCCCTTTTTTCCTTATTTCCCTTCTTCTTTTTCTCTTAATAAATCATTCTGACTTCTCCTTAACCAACTCATTCCCAGCAGGCGGCCACGAAAACTGTAACAACGTTTCGTCCTATCTGCTGCTCGGCCTCGCTCGTCCCTCTCGCTCGCGCCGTAAGTGACAGAGGGGGGCAAATTACTGGAGATTCCGGCGTTCCACTGCTTCACTCGCGGTGATGTTAGACCAGCATGAGCGACTCCAAAAAATGTTGCCCTGGAAAAAAAAAAAAGAAAGCTTTAACAACCTGTGAGATAAATTGGCAAACTTAAATCAATGTGTGTTACCGTGCTTTAGCGCCATGCATAATTGATGCCGCTGTTATTTGGTGTTATATTTGGAGCTCAGGCTTTTACACGTAAGTGGACAGACTCGTATTCTCAAAGATTTCCTTTCAGCTATTTGTACGACTGCAGACAATAAATACGTTCAATTATATCTATTTTAAACTCTGTGTTATCTTAAAGAGGACCTTCATGATGGAGAACACTGTGTTGACCAGACTTCCTTTATCTATCCATCATTTATACGTCCCTATAAAGTAGCAGACAACGATGAATATTGAATGAAATCCCTCCTTGTGTAATTCTACTAACTAGCTCTTGCTTTATTACTGCCTCGTTCTTTGTCTTTGGTTTGAAAATAAAGCTGTATTTCTCAATAGAAAACAGATAAATTACACTATATATATAACATTTTTTGTGTGATGCTTTGTCTTACAAATGCATTTCAATAAAACGTGTTATTTCTTCTTTGTAATTTGTCCTCTGTAGTGTTTTTGTTTGTTAGTATTAGTTGTTCTCTACATTCATATTTTAAATTCATTCGTTTTTCATAGTATCTGCTCATTTTTTCATCTTAAAAATTTGGCTCTTTCTTTTTGTAAATAAGCGTTTACTGTTAGCGTCAGAAGCTAGCTGTTATCGTTTCTCTTTAGTTATTACTTGAAAGTATTTGGAGTTTTCTAAATGGATATTTTATTTTTAAAATAATTATTTTGTATATTATCTGCTCATTCTTTCAGTTATTTTTTCATTTTTACATATACTTAGCAAGTTGTTTTTTTTTGTCAAAGTTTTGTTAGCTTTCACCGTTAGCGTCAGACGCTAGAGTTACCTGTTATTGTTTCTTGTTAGTTATTACTTGAAAGTATTTGTAGTTTTCTACATGGATATTTGATTTTTAAATAATTATTTTGTATATTATCTGCTCATTCATTCAGTTAATTTTTTAGTTGGCGTGTACTTTTGCGTAAGTTCTGTTAGCTTTCACTGTTAGCACCTCTCTTATGTTAGCTTAAATTGTTTCATTTAAGTAAATAAGTGAAATTATAATCACTTCTCTACGTGGATAATTTATATGATTTCGTTTGTATATTATTAACTTAGAGTTGCAGTAAACTTTTTATTTTTATATTTAGATAGCTAGTTAGACTGTACTTTTGTAAATGTTTTGCTGGCTTTCAATTTTAGCTTCAAAACTGTTTCCCCAAAGTTAGCTTGTATCATCTACTGTTAGTTATTAAGTAACAATATAAGTAGTTGTTTACATGAATACTTTAAATTCATTAGTTTACTATCTGCTAAGTTGTACAAGATTTTTTTTCATTTTCACATTTAGTTAGCAAGTTGTCTTGTACTTTTGTAAATGTGTTTTTAGCTTTCACGGTTAGCATCAGAAGCTATGCCCCAAAGGTTAGCTTGTATTTCTTATTGTTAGTTATTAGTCAAAGTATTAGTAGAATCCACATAGATAAATTAAATTCATTACTTTGTATATTTTCTTTTCTGTCATTCAGTTTGTTTTACATTTTAACATTTAATTACTAAGTTAGCTTGTACTTTGTAACTTTTTCTTCTCAGTTGGGGCCAAAAGCCTCTTATGCTTATATTTTTTCTTGTTAGTTATTAATTGAAAGTATAAGTAGTTATCTTCATTAATACTTTAAAGGTATCTGTTTTTTTCCTTCTCATTCCTCCAGTTTGTTTTAAATTAAAACATTTATTTAGCGAGTTAGCCCTTACTTTTGTAAAAGTATTTATTAGCTTTCACTCTTAGTGCCAGGTCTCTTAGGTCGGCTTATGTTGTTTTTAGTTAGTTATTTAGTGAAAGTATTAGTAGTAATCTACATTAGTACTTTAAATGTATCACTGTTTTTTTCTTCTCATTCAATCAGTTTGTTTTGAATTAAGACATTCAGTTAGCAAGTTAGCCTGTACTTTACGAAGTATTTTTTTTAGTTTTAACTGTTAGGGCCTTATATTGTTTTTCAGTTAGTTATTTAGTGATAGTATTCATAGCTGTCTACATGAATACTTTAAATGTATTAATTTGTATTTATTCTGCTCAATCTTCCAAGTAATGTATAATTTTTACATTGAGTTAGCAAGTTAGCTTTTACTCTGATAAAAGTTTGTTAGCTTTCACTGTTAGCGCCACGTCTCTTAAGTTAGCTTTTTTTTTTCTTGTTAGTTATTAAGTGAGAAAATTTGTAGTTATTTACATGAATACTTTAAATGTATAATTGTTTTTCTCTCATTCATTCAGTTTGTTTCGAAGTAAAATATTTACTTAGCAAGTTAGATTGTACTTTTGCAAACGTTTTTTTTTTTTAGCTTTAACAGTTAGCGTCAGAAGCCAGGTCTCTTACATAATCTTATATTGCTTTTAGTTAGTTATTTAGTGAAAGTATTAGTAGTAATCTACAAGGATACTTCAAATGTCTTAGTCCATATATTTTCTTATCATACCATCAGTTTGTTTTAAATTAAAACATTTAATGAGCTTGCTCTTTTGCAAAGTCTTTTTTTTTTTAGCTTTAACTGTTAGCGCCTTATACATTGAGTGAGCAAGTTAGCTTTTACTTTTGTAAAAGTATTTTTTAGCTCTTACTTTTGGCGCCAGATGCCAGGTCTCTTAGGTTAGCTTATGGGGTTTTTAGTTAGATATTTGGTGAAAGTATTAGTAGTTATCTTCATGAATACTTTAAAGGTATCAGTGTTTTTTTCTTCTCATTCCTTCGGTTTGTTTTAAATTAACACATTCAGTTAGCCAGTTAGCTTGTACATTTGTTAATGTATTTTCTTAATACTGTCTACATCAATACTTTAAATGTATTCGTTTGTATTTATTCTGCTCAATCTTACTAGAAATGTATATTTTTTACATTGAGTTAGCAAGTTAGCTTTTACTTTGATAAAAGTTTGTTTGCGTTCACTGTTAGCGCTACATCTCTTAAGTTTTTTTTTTCTTGTTAGTTATTAAGTGAGAAGATTAGTAGTTATTTACATGGATACTTTAAATGTATTAGTTTTTATTTTTTCTCTCATTCATTCAGTTTGTTTTAAATTAAAACATTTACTAGCTTCTGCTCAATCTTACAAGAAATGTATATTTTTTACATTTAGTTAGCAATTTAGCTTTTACTCCGGTAAAGGTTTGTTAGCTTTTACTGTTAGCGCCACGTCTCTTAAGTTAGCTCATATTGTTTCTTGTTAGTTATTAAGTTAGAAAATTCGTAGTTATTTGCATGAATACTTTAAATGTATTATTTTTTTGTGTTTTTTTCGCTCATTCACTAGTTTGTTTTAAACTAAAACTTTAAGTTAGCTTGTACTTTTGTACTTTTTTTTTTTAGCTTTAACTGTTAGCGCCTTATGTTGTTTTTTAGTTAGTTATTTAGTGGTCGTATTCATAGCTGTCTACATTAATACTTTAAATGTCTTAATTTGTATTTATTCTGCTCAATCATACAAGAAATGTATATTTTTTACATTGAGTTAGCAAATTAGCTTTTACTCGTTTATAGTTTGTTAGCTTTCTCTGTCACGTCTCTTAAGTTAGCTTCTTTTTGTTGTTGTTGTTAGTTATTAAGTGAGAAATTTCCTAGTTATTTACATGGATACCTTAAATGTATTAGTTATTTTTCCCTCTCATTCATTCGTTGAGAATGTTTTAAATTAGAACATTTACTAGCTTCTACTTGTGCAAAAATATTTATTTTAGCTTTAACTTTTAGTGCCTTATATTGTTGTTTACTTAGTTATTTAGTGATAGTATTCATAGTTGTCTACATTAATACTTTAAATATATTAATTTGTATTTATTCTGCTCAATCTTACAAGAAATAAAAAAAGCTTAGCAAGTTAGCTTTTACTAAGTTTGTTAGCCTTCATTGTTAGCGCCACATCTCTTAAATTAGCTTATATTGTTTCTTTTTAAATGAGAAGATTCGTAGTCATTTACATGGATACTTCAAATATATTAGTCAGCTTAGTCTGTATAATTTATTTTATTTTATATTTTATAAGTTTTATTAGCTTTCTTTGTTGGTGTAAATTCATACATAATTAGTTTGATATTAACTTTATTTTTAAAAAATTAATTTTCATGTTCTATTTCGTCCACTAAATAAATGTATATAGATCATTAAGAATTAGTAGCAAATGAATCTCGACTGAAAAATTCCAAACTCATCCTTTTTCATCAAAAAAAAAAAAGAAGAAAGTTGGAGTCGCAGTTGTGACGAGCGGAGCAGGAACGTGTGCGGATCGCTGGGGGTGGAGTTAGAAAAGTGGACGAGAGCTGGATGCCAAACAGCGAGAGAGGAGAGACGGAGGAGAGAGGCAGGAGAAGAAGAAGAAGAAGAGGAAGAAGAAGAAGAAGAAGAAGAGGGGGAGAGACCAGAGGCTGCTGCACAGTCGGAGGAGAGAAGTGAAAGTGACTGGATGGAGAAGAAGGAATAAAAAACCTGGACCTAAAGAGGACTTTGATCTGAGATCGTTTTCATCCTTTTGTTTTTTTTCTTTCTTTTTTTTATTATTCTTGCACGAGCATCTCTCAACTCTCTCGCCCGGAAGGACCGACCTCTCGCCCCCCGGACTCGCTCACTCCTCCGGCGGACTCACCGGCAGATCTTCCCGGTGAGAGAGGAGCGATCAAGCGGACTTACAGAACTATTGTTCCTGGGGGGGGGGGGGGGCTCGATTTTTACACCACGATAGAGTTAAAAAATGATGAGAATGTTTTGACGTTTTGTCCTCTTGTCTCACCTGTTCTCAGGCTTTATTCGCGGGGATGTTTGAGTCGCGCGCGCTGGTGGGGTGAAGGGACCGAGAGAGCGGCCGGAGAGACCGAGGGACCGCAGGCCGAGAGAGGCGCCGGGAGGATGGCTCTGGTAGCGCTGGTGCTCTGGGTGCTTACGACTCTCACCTGGGCCAACCTGCTCCAGGTGTCCGCCAACAGACACTCCGTCTACTGGAACAGCTCCAACATCCAGTAAGAAAAACTCTTCCTTTTTTTTTTGTTTTATTCTCAAGATCACTCTGACTGAGGAACCTCCTCAAGATCAGTGGGATTTTTTACTCGCAACTTTTATTTATTACCTATTTATCGACATACTATTGTGTTTTTTTTAAAACACATCTGCACGTATTTCAGCTGGAAAATAATTTATCTTTAAAGTTTTCACCATATTGTCCAAAATATTCCATTTTTTGGGGGCTCGGTGAAAAGGATCCTCATATTTTAATCTTTAAATATGTGTCATTTATGTACGGAAAACTCGTCAAATACTGTAATCGCTCAACTTTTTTGGGGTAAATCTTGGTCTTAAAAATACGACATAAATCACAGGAATTCGTGAAGGATTTTTCTCATTTCCGCCTCTCTTAAAGTGCTCCTTTACCTCCTTCATCATCCGTCACGTTCGGTTATTCATTAGTTTTTATTACCTCAAGTATCACTTCATTCCCTCTTTTACAGCCATTTTTCTTTTTTTTTAAACAAGGCTGCATATAATTACTCATCCACCGTTCTTTTCAAAGCTTTTAAGTGAATTCCCTGCATCTCCGTAATAACACATTGACTGGACTGTGATGTGTTTTTATTAAAATAAAAAGGGAGAGACATCTCACCACTAATTATGTCCCAGGCGTAAATCTGCTTCATCCTTTTTTTCGGTTTTTAATGATGCTGTGGTTTAAAGTCAAGTCCAGACCAGTGTTTGGATGTTGGGAATTCATCCGCTTTTTTAGAAGTTATTATTTAACCGAAATAGTCGCTTCCAACGCTTTTATTGTAACTTGGATCGTGCCACCTCTACCTCAACCTATCGTGCGCTTCCTCCCGAGTCACGCCTTTCTTCGTGGATCCACCAACCCCATTGGTCGTCTTCCTCTAATCCCCCCTTTTTCTTTTTACACTTTCATCTTCTTCACCCGACATGTATCTGGTTAAAAAAAAAGGCGTTTTATTCGCTGATTTTACATGTGAACGCTTAGTTATCTTCAGGTAGTTGAGTCGGGATCATGTCTTTCCAGCATGTGATCCCGTCTTCTCTTCCATTCCTGGAAAAGTCATGTGTCTCACGTCTCTTCCAGGTCTTTTTTCTTTTCCTCTCCGTCTCTTTCGTCTCTCTCTTTTCTTTTTTCTGGTTCAATTAGGCGCACTTCTTCATCCTGACCCCATTGTGTTCTGGCAGTGTCACTATTCAATCTCTCTCCTCACCAACTTACACCCTCCTTTCTAACCCCCTTTCTTGTTTACACTCAGTTCGTTGGCCTTTTTGTCATCCGTCTAATCCCTCTCTCTTTGCCTGCGATCTTGATTCAAGCGAGAAAAAGCTCCTTTATTGTAAAATCTTTTTTCTACTCAACACTGTCCTTGCTCTGAGAAACAGCAGCAAAGAAACTATAGATATCGAGAAAAATCTTTATACATTGTTTGCGTGAACAGAAAAAATATCACAATCATTACTAAACCAATTAGTCGTCTTCCTGCCCCCCCCGCTGTGATCCCTATCTCTCCCGGATGTTGTTTTTATTGACGCTTTTATAGTCCACAACAGGATGCTGGAGCTACTTTTTTTTTATTTTTATGACAGCTCTTATTAAAGACGTAAACTATACGACACTCTGACAGACAACTTTCTTGGATTCGACTGCGACAATAACATTTTCTTTCTTTTCAAGAAGAGAAGGAAGATCTATGACTCACGGCCACATTAGCATCCAGGAAGTGCTGCTTAAAGTAATAGAAAAATGAAAAGAATGGGCTTAGAGGCTGCGGCGCTATAAACAATATTAGATTTCCTAAATATAAAAAATGATTTTCCCACACACTTTAGAAAAACCAATATTACAGGCACATTTGCAGCTTATGTGTTTTTCAGCGGATGCCTCTTTTTCTTCTGTTGTAGTTGTTATTAAACACCAATAAAAAGCACCTTTACTTTCCCATCACATCAGAGTGTGGTATGAAAAAAAAGAGGAGTTTATGCCCCGGAGCTTGGTTTGACTCGGTGCTCAGTGTTTTTCAGCCTCGGTTAATGAAGCAGCATCTGTTTTACTGTCATCTTTAAAGTGCAGCGCAGGGGCCACGTGCAGCCCTTCGGTTGTATTGATGTGGCCCTCGTGAACCGATCCTATAGCTCCTGACATCAATCAATTCTGTGCTTGTTTTTCAATGGAACTTTAATTGATATATGCATATATATATAAATATTGTGACCCTGGTCTGGAAAAGCGCTATATAAATAAAAAATACTTACTTACTTACTTACTTCTAAACTCTTCTACTTGTAGTATTTCTTTGAAATTCTTAAAATTCTTCTTCTTTTATCACGTTAACATTAGGGTATACGAAAATACTCTCGACCATTGCACTATTTTTTCTTTAGGATACAATATCAATATTCAACAGCAACTTTTTGTTGGCCCTTTTAATCATTTTTTAAAATCAGTTATTTTATGGTTCATATGTCAATAAACAGTAATAAAATATATATACAAATATATTTTCGAAAAACATATAAATATTCATGGGATTTGATACATTTAGCCAAGATTCCACATGACTAAGGACGAGAGGATACATCTTTAAAGTGCAGTGCAGGGGCCAGATGCAGCCCTTTTATTGTATTGATGTGGCCCTTGTGAATGACACAACTGATCATGCTGTTTCTGTGCTTGTTATTTAATACCATTTTTTCCTTATTTTTTACTCCTTCAAATCTTTACGTACTTTTTTTGGCTTTCAAATTTATTTTCTATCATAGTTATTTTACGGTTTATATTTCAATAAATCATGTTTAAAATAAAACTATTTTTACTTTTAATAAACCTTTATTCATCCGTTTGTTAATTTGCTGCGGGATCCCGGGTAATGACTGAGGACGAGAGGATACGGTCGACTCCAGCCGCTTTTAAAAGCTGATATTTGGACATAATTTGATTTCGAAAAACAAAATGAAAGCAGCTACGACTTCGTCAAGAGTCATGTGGTCTGTAAATTCTGCAACACCAGAGTCAAGCACTCGACAATACTATGAATATATCCTTGTTACTACAGTATCACGATATATTGTATCGTTGCCCTTGTATTGTATCACCAGATTCTTGGACCCCTAAATAAATTTGTATGTCCATACAACAAAAACTTCTTAGCACAATCATTTTTTCTATTATTCCTTCATATTAAGGACATGTTTTCCAGTCCTTTGTTCCCCTCCATTTATAATTATGGCCCCTAAAGTAATGTAATTGCCCACCCTCGACTTAAAGCGATTGCTTTCCTGACATATTGGAAAATCAGCTGCATCTCTGCGGAGAAGGTTCACCTTTAACCCGCCTGAGTATTGCAGGACCACGTCCCAGCAATACTTGTCGTCGTCCCAGTGGTGGATTTATGCCTCTGCTGTGTTTTCTTTATTAAAAAAAAAAAAAGACTGATAATTAAAACACAACCACTCCCTCGGTGGACCTGCCTCGTCCCCGATCCCCCCCCCATCTTTCTTTCCCCTCACTGCTCGCAATGACAACACATGAGTATTGAGTTGAATAACTATTTTTAGGACCCAAAAGAGAGGGTGGACCAGGACGCACAAAAGATTGATAGTCTGCAGGATAAGCTGTCTAATCGACTCTTGAAAATAACTTTTTATTTCAAGCCTTTATTTGAGTCGTCGGCAGGCCTGACTTGTGTATGTAGCCGTTGGCGATCGTTCTCTCCGGAGTTTTCTCTAACTTGCAGTTCATCGTGGAGGCTGGAAACAGCCAATAATAAGCTCTAGTGTAGCTGTCGGATTGAGTAGTAAACACATTGTCAAGCCTAGCCTGCAGTTTGTCGACCGGATTCTGACCCCGAGCGACTCATCAAGAGACGAATCTACCGGAGTTTTTTTTCTTCTATGGATTAACGCACACGTTCACATGCTGCCACTTATTTACACGCGTGTTCAACTCGCGCTGTCAATCATTCCGAACAGAGGCTTTTATGAACAGTACTGGGTTTTTTAGGAGAGAAAACACATCTTTAAACAATTAAATGGACAATTAAATACATATTTTTTACAGTTATATGCAGTTCAATTTTTTAAAATATAAGATAACATAATTATTAATTATTAATAAGATACTTATTAATATGTGTATTAACAGCGAATTAACCATCATAAAGTACTAACTTGCTTTTTATTCTATTTGACAATATTCTACCGTACTATACTCGTATTATGTTATAAATACGAGTATAGTTATCTTATTTATTTTAAAAGAGAAAGTATTATTAATAGTGATTTACTTCTATCATTGTATTTAAACCCAATAATGGTATTAAGGGTAGAATATAGTCAAAATAAACAAGTTGTGAGTTAGTACTTTTCAAATGGTTAATGTGTTATAATTAGCAGTGAATATGTGTAAATGTTGTGGCTGGAAATTAGTTTTTATCTGCAACAATTCTTCGTAATATCCTTCCGTTTTTCGTCATGTATTAAGATATTTTATTGTGTATACTTGTTGAAGTACCCGACCAACACAGTCTAGATCTGCAGTTATATTTTAATTTTAAGTAATAAAATTACAGTAAAATAATGTCCCAACAGCAGAAAACAAGAATATTCTTAAAGCCCTTGTCAGGGTTTCTAATGGTTTCAAATATAAAAAAACAATATCATTGATTTCTGATGTTTAAACGGTCAAATATTTATTTGATTTTAATCACTTTAATACGACTATAAAGCAACGCAAAAGAGCGACAGCAGCCAGCACTTCATCAATAGATCTATTTGTTTATTTTACCTGAAGAGTGTGATTTTTAAAAGAACACTGAGCCGCTGCGCATGGAAGTAATTAGTCGCAATGATTTCTATTTGTGTGCGTTCTGTTGTTAAGTGTGTGTCGCGGAGAAGGAAGAAGCTGATGTTGCAGATGTTTCGATCACTGGTGTGTGACCAGAACCCAAACAAATTCTTCACTTCATTAAATCTCACATTATCTTCCACCACCTGGCAATTATCCCATGCTGTGTGTTTGTGTGTGTGTGTGTGTGACCATGTGTGTGCGCATTGTTTGCATGACAGTGTGTGCACTTTTACTCGGAAGCGTCTGATTAGCATAATAGATAGCTATTTACAAACGCTCATTTTATCAATTGTATGTTTTGAAGTGACTGTTACAGACACTTTTTGTGAGTGTGCGTGCGTGTGTGCGTTTGTGTATGAATTCAATTGTTATCTACACATTTAATTATTTTTGTTAATTGTTGACAACATTTGCTTGTTAGTTACACGTTTTACTTGTATACAAGTGAGAACAACACAGAGTTTACATGTATGTCTGAATCCTTTCTGAAGTCGTTAAATATCTTACTTAAAAACAAACTTGGAAGAGTTATTATTCTGAAGGTCAAGGTTGACGTGAAAGACATTTCTAATCCTCACATTCATTTATCACAAAAGCGGTGTAACAACTATAAAAATATGATATGTGGTTAAGTACATTTGATGGACTTACTTTAGCTCAGGACATTCCAATCAGTGTGAAAACTTGAGGGTCTGTTCCACCACGATTGATAAATTGTACTCGGTCAGAACTAACTTCAACTTCTTGAAGAGACAAGTTGAATTTGTTTAACATTTATCGCAGGAGCGATAGTCCTCAAAGAGAACTAAAAACTGTGGATTTATTTCTGTTAGTTTGTAATAGTTGTGGCTAAATTGACTCCAACTTTGGTACCAAAAAATAGCTTTTAGCCCCTAATTATTTGTTTTTGTATGATTAATAAATAACAACACTACGTTTTCTTTAACCCTTGTGTTTTCTCATACCTTTGATTTCGGACCTCCGAGTCACCTTGACCAAAAGACAACACAAGAGATACCGCAAACACATTTTTTTCTGCCTTTGGGTCACCTTGACCCAGAGACTACAAAAGGAATATTGCACACACTTTAGTTTTAGGGCCTTTGGGTCACCTTGACCCAGAAACAACACAAGGAATACATCAAACACATTGCCTCCGGGTCACATTGACCCAGAGATAACACGACGGGTAGTAACATATTTTTTTTCGTACAGAACTTAATATTGACTTATAATGGTAACATTTTATTAGAAGATTAAACATTTTTATAGGACAAATACATTTGCTGAAAAAACATGATTATTAATAAAAAATCAGAGAAAATAACATGAATTGTTGGCCATGAAAATAATTAAATAGAAAATTGTATTCTGGGAAAATTTTTTATTAGAAAAGTATAAAAGTATTTAATATAAATATTATTTACTATTTAGTATTTTATTTTCATCAATTCCGAAAATGAAGTGTACATTTTTTCTGTCATCATCTATATCAGGATCTCTCATAGTTAACACAAAATGAAAAATAAAACTTAACATAAATTCTAACAAGATGTCTTTAAACTGAATTGTTGCTGCACTAAACATCCAATGAGAAGAGACGGAGGAGGAAAAAAAAAAGTATTCTATTTTTGGTCTTCTTCTGAACTCGTCTAGCGCCCCCAGTCGTGGGGGGGGGGGGGTCACTCGGACCACTGACATCTCGGTGAAAAAAAAAAGTGTGAAATAAATAAAACAGTCGGTTCGCTAATTGTTGAGGGACGTGTGTCGTCCACGGGAGCTGTTGTGTACTTGTGACGTCCTCTAAATATGTCACCTGCCTTTTTTTTCGCAATCATGTCCTGCTTTGTTGCGACCGAGATCAGATGGAAAGATTAGATTAGACTCGGATTCCAGGACGGGAACGTTGGGTCCAATTTGAAGGATAAAAATCAGGAATTTCTTTAATATGCTGAAAGGAAAATCTTCACCTTCCTGTTGATCGTCGCGACTCGTCATTGACCGAAGAATCACGACACGATCACGCCTCTGGATTCCCCTGAACCGTCTTGTCGATGCTAAAAAGGGGGAATTGAACATTCCGATCAACCCGCCTTCGCCCTGACGGCAGCACAAACCTATCCGTCTCCCGGCTCCACTCAGGATGTTACCATTTACATTTATGAATATCGGCACAAAGGGGCGCATCACTCACCGGCGCATCAGGAAGAAGAGCCTCGTCTCGTTCGTACACATCCATCATCCAGTGTGTTATCCACCGCTAACACACACACACACACACACAGGGATCGTCATCACGCGGCGATCAGGCGAGTCATTAGTAAGAAATAATAAGGCCTCATGGCGAGCGTGTGAGTGGACGCAGGTTGTGGCGGCGGCGGCGGCGCGTGGGTTAGCGACGGTATTCGAGCGACAACGTTAATTAGACGCAACACACGTGTGATGGATGGCAATTGTTGGCATGAAAAAGCTCAAGTTGTCTTTGTAGTTCGCTCTCGGCGAGCCGTTTAATTGAAGACACGGCATTAGCATTCCGCGAGTGTCAATTAGGAGAATCAAGTTGTATCAGGAACCCAACACCTTGTTTTTTTTGGCTTCAGAAGGTTGTTTTTTTTTGTTGTTGGATTTTTTATTCATGGCGGCAATCATTTTCGGTTTTAAAAGGTTAAATCTTTGAAGGATTGAGAAATAAATTAGCTAGAAAATTACCGTGATGAACACACGAATAGAAAAACACATTCAAATCTAAGAGTTGATGGTAATTTAGCCATAAAAATATATAAAAAATGTATATAATAGAGATTAAAGCACACTTTACTGTATTAGAATAGCATATTAAGTGTATGCTTTTTCGTCTGTTCTACTGATTGTCTACGGAGAATAAACTAAATCTAATTTAATTCAACTTTTTATTGAGATCTTAAGATAAATAGTAAACATTGTGGAAATTAACCAGAACAATTGGGCTCATTTTTGGCAGTTAAAAAGAATAAAAAAAACTTTGATAAATGTCGGAAAAAACCCATCTAAGCCTGGGGACTAATGAGTCGTTTATTTTGTAGTGTTTTGTATATATATATATATATATATATATACATAAATATATTTCCAGGTAGGAATTGTTCTATTTCACAGAAAACAAAAAATCAACGATGAAAAATAAATTAAAATTCCTACCGGATTCCTTTGCACTGCGACAATATGCGTTTTTTTTATTTGAGTCAAAAAATCTTCAAGCAAGAATTAAAGCTGCAGCATGTAACATTTAGATTTTTTTTCTTTTGCAGATTTACGCTGAAGATTGTGTTTTAGACAGCCATGACTCACTTGAACTCTTTTTTCTACTATTTTAATGGTTTTTAAACTATTACTAATCCTTTGATCAATCCAACCGATCTCTTTGCGGCAGTTCTCTGTAGACGGCGGTTACATTTATTTCCATCTTGGCTCAAGTATTGAGAGTTGTTTTTGGAGTTTACAGGAACTCCAATGAAGCCTTCCTCCTGTTTTTTTAAACAAGCACTAATTATTTATTTTTCCTGTAACTTCAGGGCTAAAGACACGTTTGTTACAGTTGTAAATATACTTTTTTAACAGTGAGTGGAGTGATAAACAAAATAGTTCAATCTTTCTTGGCTCTTTGTCGTCGAATAGTTTCTAGTAAGCTATCAGAAGTGATATGAAACAAATTAAATATTGATTACCCAAGTATATTCAATGTACTTTAGATATAGTTTGTGAGTTTTGTCTTCAAAGCAGCTGATGTTAGTAGACTTTCGTAAATGTCAGAAAAATGGTTAACCAGGGTTTTCTTTTAATGTAGTTTGACACTGTTGGATCAATATTTCGCCAGTTGGGTTGTCTTTATTGATCAATACTATTGGAGATCCATAACATTTTTAAATAAATTACATTAATTTGATTATTCAATTACAGTTCCATTCCATTATTTCCTGGATAATATGAAGAAAATAGAAGGTACAGCAAGTTTCATAAAAAAAACAAGAACAAAAGTGCAAAAACAAGAACAAAAGTGCAAATAAAAGTCCAAAAGTGCAAAAAAAAAGAACAAAGGGCAAGTATAGTATAATATAAGAACATAGATCAAAGGAAATAACGTAAAGAAAATGACAGAAAGGAAACATAAAATAAAACACATCATCTTTGGATATATTATTGTATTACTTTATTTCTATTTAAATCCTCTGGTTCAAGTAAGACATTTTATTTGGATCTCCTTAAAGGATGTTTCTAAAGAATCAATGTGTTTTACCGTGTTTTCAAGAGAACTAACCTCCACCTACGTCCGCGTGAAGCATCCCCTCTTTTCATCCTTTTATCAGTCTCTGTCACTTTTCCATAAAAGACCTTTTAAAGCTCTTGTGCTAAAAACTTAAATTCATTCATCGATCTGGAGAGAAGCTCCTGTTTTTCTTGGCGCTGATTGTTCCCGGGCCTGAAACGCTACTCTGCTTACATGACGGGCTAATTGGAGCCATCGCTGTAAAAAATGGAGTATTGATGTTTTGTGTTCATGCTCGTTGGGTCTGGAGTGAAACGCTCTCTCTGGTCACTAACGATCGGGAGATTTTTCTTTTTCTTTTTTTTTTTACAGGAGACAAGATTCAGGTCTTATTTAAAAACCGAGTCAAGCGAAAGTGCCTCTACCATCGATCCATATCGATAAAGCGCCTTTTTTTTTTTTCTCTTTTATCGTCGTTGACCAGACGATTTATTTTGACTTTTGAAGTTGAGCATAGATTCTGTGCTTCTAATAAGGGACGTAATCTAAGTTTTATTGCGACTCGGAGTGCCGTTAAGCTTCCCGCTGTCTCATCCAAGAGTTACAATAATGGCCGTCTCTTCCTCTCCGCGGTGCACTCTCCCCCTGCTTTTTTAATTTTTAATATTTTATGGCAATATCATTTTTTTTTTTACACAAGTGGAGGGAGCTGTTATTGTGGAAGAGGCGCTCGAGCACGAGGGGCGTACTTTTCTATTTATTCATTCTTTTTCATTGCCGCGACTGATCTGGTTTTTAATAGAAAAGTGCTGCGAAGATTTCACCTAAAAAAAAATCCTGAATCAATACATCTTGATACGTTTAACAGAATTCTGGTTGGATTTTTACATGTCATGCTTAATTCATTTGCAGTAATTGAATGCAGGAAAATATCTTGTGCAGGAAAAAAACTTCCTCTCTTCTCTGGAGTCCCACATGCAGAGCTTGAGGCTTTATTGAATTCCAAATAACTGCACATAAACGCCCTCTTCCAACTTCACACAGGCTTTAATCCGACGAATAGAAATACGTCACAAAATGTTGAGTTTATGGTCGATATGAAGGTTCATAAGTAGGTTTGCCCTGCACATGACAATGCATTTTATTTAGTCGTGTTCACGCAGCTATTTTTAAAAAACATAAAAGCTTTTTTTTTCTTATGATGCAGTGGGATTAAATGACACTATGTTCCTGTTCCAAGTTAGATAAATGAGGAGAGTTGCATCAGGGAGGATATATCAAATGGTTTTTTGTGTGTGTGTGTGTGTGTATGTAGGGAATAATGAAAGGAGAAGCTGTGCATTACATGTCGGATTAGTTTTATTTATAACAATTATGTATTTTAATCCATTAAATACCTCATAATCCGCGTTGAATCGGGCGGAACGTCGCTCTTTAAAATGTTTGCTCGCGTCTATCCTCGCATTCGTGCACGTCGAGTCAAGAAAACCATGTTGATTTAGTGCTTTTTGAGGACAAAAATTGCGATTAACAATATTTACACTTAAGCTTCCATTAACTTTTAACTGGCAGTACAAGAATAAAAACTTCCAAATATATTAATTTAATCTTTTCAATTTGATTGTTTTCGGTTTACAGATTATTTAAGAGGGCGATAAAGAAGCGAGAAGTTTTTTTTTTTTTAATCCCTGAGAATGCAGACTATAAACGTAAAGTTTATGTGCGCGATGTTTCCACGGATACAGCGGCTTATGATTCTAATTAATGATGGAAGGAAAGTTTCTTTTCCTCTAATAAACATTAGGAAATGATTGTCTTTATAGCCACGCAACTAAAGAAAATGGTTGGAAAATGCAATATAAACTTTTTAAATAATGCTTTAATAGAATTGTTTACATAGTAGAGTTGCTGAAAATGCTCGGAATATTCATTAAAAATAGCTCAACCCAAAATAATTGTTGTTGTACTTTCATAGTTGAAATAATATAAACAAGTGTTTTCTCCATTATAACTTTATTATCGTCCAGAGAGATTAAAAAATTGTATTTTAGATTAAGTAATGTTTCCATGCATAATAATGTTACTTCATTAAAAAGTCAGCATCATTTTAGACAAAACTACAACATATTTCCAGTTGTTCTCTTTCTTTTTACCATTTTAATATTAACAAAATACAATCACACATGGATCCTTAAAAGTTCATCTCTTGCTGGAGTTTTTTCTTCTGGAGTATTTTTTGGCACACCTTAGTTAGAACACACTATATTTTTTTCACAACCTTGTGTGTTTAAAGCGCTTGTGGATGACATACAATGAATAGTTTATTGAATGTTTTTTTGCTTGACTTATTTAACTTGTTTAATGCTGAATATAACTTTTTATTTTAGAAGGTTTTTCCTCTTTTTCTCTCTTCGGATGAGTCCCTGAGTCTATTGGTGTTGCATCTGAGGAGGAGCATTTGAGAACTCCTTTGAGATGATAAACAATACAATTTTTAAAAATGTATATGTCACAGTACAGATTATAGTCCAGTAGGAACTGGAATCCTACTTGTACAGATTGGAACTCCTATCTGTACAAGTAGGATTCCAGATCCTATGAGTACAGATTGGAATACTGAACTGGGATCTGAATATTGGAATTTCAATCTGTCCTAAGAGCAATCCAGATTCTACTAGTTAATTCCAATCTCTGCTAGTACAGATTGGAATCCTACTACTTTATTGGGATCTGAATATTGGAATTCCAATCTCATCCTAGGACAAATGGGAATTCTACCAGGACCATCTCCAATTCTAATAGGAGAAATTCAGATCACATCAAAACCAAGGACCTAACCCTAACCCATATCAATATTAAGATCCCAGTTCAGTAGCAGGATCTGTAGTAGAATTCCAGATCCTACTAGTAGAGATTGGAATTCCAATGTCTACTAGTAGGATTCCAGATCCTATTGGATTCCGATCTGTACTGTTACATATATATTTCTTCATTTTAAGCCTCTTTTTCTTGGCCGTAAATTTGGCTTAACGATCCTTAATGTGATCCCTTAAGAAAAGGACTTTCCCAAATCCACAGCCCCTTTATTTCGGCTCCCGAATTAATATTTAACGAGCGGGTCTTGAAGTCGATGGGAAGACAATTTGACCTTTTATAAGCGGAACTACTTCAGGTAATACAATCACCATTCAGTCGGTTTTCATTTGCAGTAAAAACGGGAACTTTATTCTACTTCCTGTTTCCCACTTTGACTAGTCCAACAGTATGATCCTTGTTTAATCTTTATCCGGAGTCGATGCCTGAGCTGTAACGGTGTAATCCGGTGCTAATAACCATCTTCTCATGTGTACACGCCGTTTGAAAAAGCGTTGGTTTTTTCGCCTCCTCTCTTTGGTCCCGGCGGCTCCCTGGGACTCCGGTGGACGACTAATAACGTGGGCAGCTTCACACGAACGCTGCAGCGACCAGATGCACATATGGGGCGTCAGTGATGTGGCTAATGATAGCAGCCATATGCTGAGGCCGATCGCAACCGTCTAGTCGCCATGAACCCCGTCGACGTGGGCAATTAGAACTTCCACCACATGGAGACGAAGAGATGTTTTTTTTATCTCACAACAACTCCGGTGTAAAACTTTTTTTTCCCACTCGCAGTGAGCAGAATATTTATTCTGGTTTCGAGACGGATCTTGTTTTTTTTGACACGTGTAGTAACAAAGGATATATTTGTAAAACACTTAAAACACTTGAACTGTGTTCGCGCCCACAGTCTTGGGCGAAAGACGTTCATGGCTGAGAGTTAAAAATAAAAAGATCCTCTGTCTCCAAAAACAATCATTTGATTTGGGTTTGTGAAGTTTGCAGGAGAGAGTCTGCGCTCTGTTTGAAAATGTGCATTTTATTTTTATCGAGTTATTATGTTGAAATATGATTATGTTGGAGTATATCCATGCCATGCCTGGTGTGTCTGAGACACTATTAAAAGTAGGACGCTACTTCCTTTGTACACTCAAAAACTAAAGGACATTTCGGAAAGTTTTGTCTGTTATCTAGGGGTGTGTAAATGTTTTTAAATTGTTTATATTATTCTTATTATTATTAGTATTTTCGGTCTCAAATCATATTTTACATTTATCATAATACTAGCTGTTATAACGGTCCTTCGCAATTAAAAGAAATGAAATGACTGAGGACAAGAGGATACAGACGACTCAAGCAGCTTTTAAAGCTGATGTTTGGACATATTTTGGTTTCAAAACAAATTAAAGCTGTTACGACTTCATCAAGAGTCATGTGGTCTTTAAATTCTACAACACCAGAGTCAAGTACTCGACAATACCAGAAGTATAGCAGTGTTCCATGTGTATCTGCTTGTCAATGCAAGTCAATGTGTGCAATCAGACTCTAAAACAGAATTTTTAAAGCATCAAATTTTTACGTTGAATTTTCGAAAAACATCAGATTTCAAGCACTGTCATTTTTTTGTCTGTTTGTTTTTTAATGAATACATACATCCAGTGAAATATTCAGTTTAAAAAAAAACATGATTGCAAAAATTCAATTAAAATAAAATAAAAATAATTTAGATATAACATTTTTCAATGTTAATCACAAACAACCAATACGGTGATGGTGCAAAGAAAATGTAATAAATAGACAAACCCAGACACAGTTGATTTCCTTTTAAAAAATGGAATTTCTTTACATCAAATTTCCTCCACTGAAATTTTTTAATAAAATATTTACATTATGTTTTTGTTTTGTTTTGTTTTCTACACTAAACATTTGTTGACATTACATTTTTTACACGATAATTTATACAATAGATTTATTCATTTATCAAAAAGATAGGAAAAACAGCAAAAGAAATACAGTACTAAAATTAAAAAGGTTTTTCAAGTAAAAGATTTTGATTCTGTAAAAATTCAGTGTTAGAAATTCATATTCAAAGTCCGATTGTCACACATTTACACTTCGCTTCTTCTCTTAAGGGATATTTTTACTGACCCTTGTGTTATCTCAGGGTCAAGGTGACCCGAAGGCCCCGAAACAAATGTGTTTGTTGTATCCCTTGTGTTGCTTCTGGGTCAAGATGGCTTCCAGAAATGCAGTGGTGGATATTGTTCACCTCGACCCAGAGACAACACAAGGGTAAACATAAAAAAAAGGCCAAAATGATTTACAACATATAACGATAAGATGTAACGATTACAACAGAACGACAAGTTAAATACTTATAATTAAAAAAAGAACTGCAACTATATAACAAGTTTCAGGTCTGGTATAGTGCAATAAAAATAAAAATAAAATGAACAATCTTAACCATATTTTATGGTTGTTTGTCGTGCTGTTGAGCATCTAAATATTAAGTCTGGTTTTGCTTTACATACACAACAATAAACTAAACGTACAACACTTCAGTATCAATGCTTTTTTTTTGCGTTCCGATACTTTTGACCGCCCTATTAGGTGTGAGTAATATGTTGAAAAACACGCCTTATAACGCGGTACTCCTTACGTATGAATATAGACCGGTTCATCTATATTGTGCCACATAATTTGTTGCGCCTTATAGTAAGTAAAGTACGGTATTTAAATAGGTGATCAATTTCATTGTGTGGTCAGGACGATAATAATTTGAGCTTCACCTTTAAAAGTTCAATTAAAACTAATTCCAAGGAAGACTTTGAAGCCGAAATAAAAAACGTTTCTAACTCCCACACGTTTTCCGACTAGTTGGTTCCACGTGGAAGACTCTTTAATTGAGGTTTTATCCACTCGAGCTGTCACATAGAGGCCGAATCTTAAAACCTTAAACCTCTCCTCGCCGGCTAATGACACAAATCACCGAGGTAATGTCGTCGTGTCGAGAGCGTAGGTGTGAACGTGTGTGGTTAAACGCATGTGTGTGTTCATGAAAGAGTGGGGGGGTAATTACGCGGAAATTGGGAAATGGTTAAGTGAATTACGACCTTGTTTCGGCAGAAGGCTTTAATCAGTCGCAGCCGGGCCGGAGAGGAAACGTTCGCAGGCGGTTTCTGATTGAAATGGTTCACGAGGGCAGGCGGTCGTTCGCGATTATACCTTTGAAACGATCCTGGGTCACTATGGTTATTGCTGTATTTCAATAGTGTTTTTGGAGGTTTGTACATGGAATTAAAATATGTAGGAACCTTAAACTCTGAGCTTTGTTGTGGTAGAGTTCGTGCTCAGGAGCTTTATTACCAATAACTTTTGAATTTAGAGTTAAAATCCAACTAATGAGGGTCGTGGGTGTCAAAATCAATCGCACAAATATGAATAACTGACAATCTTAGGACAATTTTAACCACCGATTCTTGAGCAAATAGTTGCTCATTTTATCACATGTTTTATACCTTTAATGCTCTAGTAGAAGAACTCACATTTCTCCGATCCTTAAAACTCTTCACTGGCTTCCAGTTTTTTTCAGGATCAACTTTAAAATTCTGGTTCTTACTTTCAGATCTATTCATGGTCAGGCTCCTCCTTACATCACTGATCTGATCCAGCCTTACACCCCATCTCGGGCTCTGAGGTCTAAGCTTTGGAACAATCTTCCTCTCTCTTTGCGCTTGATGGATCTACTGACGCCTTTAAGAAACATCTTAAGACGTTTCTATTTGTTCAGGCTTTTCCTTGATTTTCTGGAACTCCTGTGTTGTTCTCAGTATTATCTTGATCTTTAAAGTATGTACTTTTTTGAGTATTGTTTTGATTGTTAAAGCGCTTTGTGACCCTGGTCTGGAAAAGCGCTATATAAATAAATATTACTTACTTACTTACTTAATGCCAAATAAATTACACATTATAAACTGTAAACTGTAGAAACTGTTGAAAAAAAGTAAGAAAAAAAATCAACCAACATAAAATAAACCTAAATATGAAAGAATTATATTGTTAATACGATTTCAATATTACATAGAATTATATTGAGTAGCACGAAACATTCACGAAAAGGACACGAAAAAAAACAACAATGTCAAGTTGCTGTTGGAAATGTTGAGCTAACATATGGAAGCAATGTTGCGATCAAGGCACAACATAAAGACAACACTTAAGTGCTAAAGGTCCCTGTTCATTGATGGTCTACTTGAGGCTGAAAGACCAGAAGTCAAACCCATCGGAAAAAACTGACTTTTACAAAGTTTAACATTTACAAACAAACACTTTTATATTATTACTTAAAAATGGCTTCAACATACCTAAAGAAGGGTGATATTTTCTCTTGCATTTTACTTCTTCAGTTTTCATGAAGTTGCACTATGATGGGTTTGGTTTACTTGACTGGTTGGCAACCAGAGTCTAGAGCTGAATAATCCAGCAAAACTTCGCCTCTTGACATCACAGACACAACGTCCATATTCTATACAGTCTACACTTGCTGGTGCTGCAATTTAGGCATAAAAAAAAGTTAAAAAAAATCAGAAGTTCGAAACGAGCCTTGATGAATGTTTTTATAATAACTAATTGAAAGCTGGAAATTCAATTTAAACTCAACTAATGTGAAACTCCATGTTGAATCTTCCTCTCCAAGATGCAGTAAGTCCCTCATAATGACCACGTTTTGAACGTATTACTTCATAAAGTTCGGCTGAAATCTCGGCGAAGGAGAAGATACGAGAGCGGTGTCCATTATGACGTAATAATGGCTTCACTCCTCCTCCAGCCAGCTCTAATCTCGCCCCGCTTTGTTTATATAACGAGTCCCTTGGAGGTGGATGACCAATAGAGCAGAGTGGGTGTGGTTATGGTAAACAAGATTTTATGGTGTGCGGGGCTTAAGATCATTTTCTAATGTAAATATTTCAATGAAAAGAGAGTTTTGTACAAACAGACACACACTGATGATACAATAGAGGTTCAAGATCTATTAAAGAGACGCTTAAATCAACACATTAGTTGCCCTTTAACAAAAGGAAGGATCATTTAATAAAATAAATGAAGCCCCAAAGTAAGTCCGCCATTTTTACTTTCCACTTACATTAGACCTGCCCCCAATCAGATTCACCCACTTATCTTTTTTATAGAAAAAAGTCAGATTGCAGTAAATTCATATTACCTGTCGTGTGAAGCTCTAAAGTGTGTGGTTCATGCCTGTGAAAGTGTGTGTGTTTGCTTAATGAGTAGATCGGTTCCAGTGATGCTCGTCCAGGTGGTTAACAATCAAGAATCAATGACTCGCTTTGTTCGCGCACAAAACAAACAAACTAGTGTGAAGAAAAATCAGTTCCCTGAAATACTGGAAAAAAAACAATATTACGTAGAGAATGAATTTTCCCTGATAAAATCACACTTTGTTGATTTATCTTCAGACTCCAGTGAGTCTTATGAAGACACCGATCTTTATCTCTCTTTGAACAACTCTCAGGGTGTGTGTGTGTGTGTGTGAGGAGAAGCTTTTATCAGTGTGTGTGTGTGTGTGAGAGCATCTGTTGGTTCTTCTCTCGCTGTCCATTTCTGAGTGTGGAATCGATGGCGCCCTACAGACACCGCATTCCTCTCCTGGATGTTTTTAGCTTGTTCCCCCATCCCTCTCGCTCTGTTCCGACCCTTCCCCCTCCACCCTCTCAATCCCTGGAAGACTCTCCCAGCGCCGGCCCTGGCTCTGCATCGCTGCCTCCTCGCTTCATTGTCCTCCAGTGCATCATTGCACGACTCTCTCGTCTCCGATCAGACAGTGACCACTGTCTCTGTGTGTCTATCTTTGTCCGCACTTATGTGTGTGTGTGTGTGTCTATCTTTGTTCGCACTTATGTGTGTGTGTGTTTCTTTATCCGCACTTATACGTGTTTGTGTTTCTTTTGAGGGATTTGTCTTCCTCGAAGAGAATCCCACGTGGAGTCTTTGTTAGTGTTGATAAAGATACATTCAAGATTTAAAGGGATTATTCAGCCACAATTCACTTATTTTCTACTCATGTCGACTAAAGGTTGGGGTTATTTTTTAGAGTAATCTGCGTCTTTTTTTAGAGTTATAGGGAAAAAAGTAGGTTCATTTTAATGTAGCTTAGTTGTCTTCGTCTTCATCTTCCTCCAAAAATGATGCACTTAAAAACACCCTAATACCTTCATACTCGTCTTTAACATTCTCTTGTATTGAAGCCTCGACAAAAAGAATAGTTCCGAAAAACTTGAATAAATCTGTATATTTTACATTTGTTCGTAGCGGAAGTTATCATTCTCTCGTACGCAAAAGATTTACACTGCTAGCCTATCAACGTCCGCTAAAATCAAGCTAAAAATACAGACTTGCTTCTTTTTTTTCAGAACTATTTCTTATGTCGAGTCTTCAATACAAGATGGACGTTACAGACGAACAGTACGGTGGTATTTGGATGTTTTTTTATGTGTCTTTTTGGATGGAGATGATGCTGGTTTAGCAGCTAGCCTAGCAGTGGCCGCTAAAAACAAGCTTTAAACATAGACTTTATTCGGGAAACATTCCTCATGTTGAGTCTTCAACACAAGATTGACGTTGTAGACGAACAGTAAGGAGGTATTTGGATGTTTTAAAGTGTCTTTTTGTATGGAAATGAAGCTGATTTAGCAGCTAGCCTAGCAGTGGCCGCTAAAAACAAGCTTTAAACATATACTTTTTAGGGGGAAAAATTCCTCATGTCGAGTATTCATTAGAAGATAGACGTTACAGACGAGCAGTATGGAGGTATTTGGATCTTTTTAAGCGTGTTTTTGGATAAAGATGAGGCTGGTTTAGCATCTAGCCTAGCAGTGTCCGCTAAAAACAAGCTTTAAATATAGACTTTTTTTGGGGAAAAAAAATCCTTGTCGAGTCTTCAACACAAGACGGACGTAGCAGACGAACAGTACTGAGGTATTTGGATGTTTTTAAGTTTGTAATTTTGCAGAAAGATGAACCTGAGCATCAGTCGCTACATTAGCATGGACATACATTTCTGCCTATAGCTTGAATTTCTGGTAAACCAACCTTTAAGATGAAACCAGGAAATGACTGAAAATGTTTCTGTCAGCAATACAAAGGGTCATCGAGTGAAGCCCACTTCATTTTACCATGAACCGAGGTGAGAAACACAGAGCCACGCTTTTCATTTGTTGCTGAATCCAGTAAAATAAATATCCGACGTGCCAAGGTGCTTCATCAGTCTTGCGATGAAAATCGATATTTCCATAAAACAGTCCCCACTCATTGATTTGCAACAGTGCACACAAAGCGAATCAAGAAATTTCTATTGATGCGCCCCGCAGTTGTCGGGCGACGTGGTGTGCATGATCCCTCGCTTTGTTTGTGACCCTTTGTGTTGTGTCGCACAATCGGGAAACGCTGTCCATACATCGACGCCGATGTCACTTTTCTATATTAAAAAGATATTGACCGACTTTTAAATGCCATTTGAAATGTCAAATTTTTCTCCTTTCTTTTTTTTTCTGAGCCTGTTTTTCCTTGGGGATCCGCAGGCTTCGGTTTGTTATATCCTCAGGAATACGCTTCTAACGGGGAGCCCTGGGACAAATCTGGCCACAAAAAAAGGTTAGCAAAAATAATTAGCATGTTGTACAACAATTAAAGCTAAGCTAACAAACCTTACAAACTTACTTAAAGACTTGAGAAAAAAAAACATTTTTTTTATTTGGTTGAAATTGGATGAAAACTGAAAACCAGAAGAATTGAAAGAGAATGATTTTAAGTATTTTGACACTAACCATAAAGATGTGTATACTAACTTAAACCAACCAAACCTAAAAATGCAGCTAGTAAAAAGTTTCTCATGACTTGGATGAGTTTCTCATGCAATTGATTCACTAAAATGAATTGACTAAAATGTGGTAGAAGTGACTAATATGTTTTTATTATCTATTATTTAAGGCTACAGAGAAAAAGTGCCCTGAGGTAATGGTTTGATTCCCGGTCAGGTTACCTTTTTTTTGCCGTGAGTCAATACAGCTGTTAAATAATTAAAGTATTTTTATTTACTAAAAATAACTGTGAAATAGAGGTATGCACTGTTTCGATGCCGTGTTTTAAAAGGGTTAGTTCACCTAAAATTCAAATTTCAATCATTTTCTACTCGCCATCATGTTGACAAAGTTTAGGGATTATAGGCAGAAAGGCATTTCCAGAAAGACACAATTGAAAAACATCTATATTCATCCGAACTGCTCATCTGTAATGTTCCTCCTGTTATGAAGCCCAAAGAAAATAAATTATTTGGAGAAAAAAATTAAAAGTTTATATTTTAAGCTTGTTTGTAGCAGAAGCTAAAAGGCTAACGTGCTACACAGACAGGAAACGGGTCAATATCATGAAAGATCCCACAGTGGACAGTAAAGACTGGACGAAGAAAGCTGGTCTCTGGTCATATGGACATACATTTTTTGTCCGGAAACTCCAACAAGGAACTGAAGAAAACGAGGGAAATTTGAATTTTTGGGTGAACTTAACCTTTAACAACTAGGCATTGAAACAGTGCATACTCCTGCCAAAGAGCCAATTTCACTTGTCTTTTTATGGATCTAAAAACTCACTTTAAAAGGGCTCTTA
Source organism: Callionymus lyra (assembly GCF_982586985.1). Taxonomy (NCBI): domain Eukaryota; kingdom Metazoa; phylum Chordata; class Actinopteri; order Syngnathiformes; family Callionymidae; genus Callionymus; species Callionymus lyra. Next base: position 12,931,309 of record NC_141834.1, read on the forward strand.
AATTTTTTTTTTTTTTTTTTACTTAAAAAGTATTAGTAATACATGGAATCCTACCAAAAATGAAGGTATCAATGTGAGGTTGTTGTGAACTGTTTTGCTTATAAAGCAACAATTGTCACTTTAAATACAAAAGATACTGTCATATCATGCCTTGTTTCCTTTTCTATGGTTTGTATTCTTCAGGTTGAGGCAGAAAACCTTGGGTCTTAAGAATCAATTAAATCTAAACGAATGAACTTTAAATGAGTTTATTGATCTCCGGGCAACACGGATTGCTTTATATAAGAGTATGAACATTGCATTGATATTGTTGGAATTACTTGCAGTGATTATGGAAAAAGGTTATTAACACAAACGGGACTTTTGAAAAACCACTTGTTTGACTTGAACACGGGTGAATCAGACGTCGATGAGCGAGAGCTGCTGATGCTGGTGTTGTTAACACCCACGCCAGTCTGTGGGCTCACCATTGTCGTGGCGAGGCTGCATATGAATGAGTATTTACACCTCGTAGACAACACAGATCTTCCCTCGGCTGGAGGAGAAGAGACTAGTTTAGTGGTGGGTGGAGAAAGGGGTGGAGGAGAGGATGCAAAGGAGGGTAAGAGTGGAGGGAAGGGGGGGTCTCGTAATGAATGTGCTGCAGTTTTAAAGAATTCTGTGTCACTTCCCGGGAGAGGGGGGGGGGGGAGTAAAGATGGGGGAGATGTGGGAGGAGATGTTGTGAAATAGGATGTGTTGATGAAGAAGACTTCTACCAAAAGCCAGGAAAACTCTCCTCCTATCCTAGAGGAGGTGTTTGGAGAAGGAAAAAAAAAAAAAAGGCCGAGCAAATGATTGCCCCGATGGATGCCACCCACATGTACACCCACTCGCTCAGACCCATACATATGCATACTTGCTCCTCTCCACTTCTTTTTTTTTTGTTTTTTTTTTTTACACACACACGGATTCGTGGAAAAAAAAAAACATGTTTCGCAAGGACAATCTCTGTCATTACCTCCCACGGCTTTTCCTCGTGGGAGTTTATTGTTACCGACTCTGATTTAATAAACCGGGAGCACAATGACACACGCCGTCGCTGCGGAAAACATCACCGGCGTCTTGCGTGTTTAGGGGGGATGATTGAACGGGGGAACGCCACTCGCGGCGCTCAGGCGAAGCGTCGCAGCGTGTGCGTCGCCGTCGCCGTTTTTTTTCGTCTACAGTATCGCGGCTGATAATCAGAGACCCCGTGACGGGGGGGCTCTTAGAGTGGCTCAGATAAGACTCCCTGAAAGAAGGGGAAAAAATCCACGAAGGAGGGGAGAGCACCCCTAAGAAAGGAGGGCTCCGGCGGAAGGGTACTGCCAACAACAAAAAAAAAAAACCCTAGGTCAATTGTAATGAAAATGGCCGTTCACATGACGACAATAGCCGCTGAGTGACAGGACTAAAGCCGCATGGACGGGCTTATCCTGATCACTCAGGGCCACGACTGGGGGGTGATCACAATGGCCCTGGAGATCTGTCCTTTTTCTAGGCCCCGCAGGATCACAGGAGCGCCCACTGGTCTCAAGCTTTGGCCCCGAGACATCCCCTTGGCATTAGCATATCAATGCCCGCCCCGGCCTGAGCGCCAAGCGACAGTGTGGCCGGGCGATAGTGCCTCCTGGTTCGCGTCACCCTGTGTCCCTTCTCAAGGCCATTCAGCAGTCAATGGCGAGGGAGGGTGAATAGGCGAAGAAGTGGAGGCTTGCTGATGTCAGGTGGTGCATTCAAGGACGGCACTCGTGTTTGCATGAGGCTCCAATGTTATCTCTGTCTCTCTTCATCTTCGCGTTTCCTCTTTTAACAGGAGACGAAATGTACGCGAGTTCTTTTTGTCCTCGGCGGACACGATTGTATTGACAGTGTGATTCTCAAAGAGAGACAAAAGCCCCTGAAGGTATTTGGCCGTGTGAGGAATGTGACAAAATCAAGCTCTTGTTGTATTTTTTTCAGCGCGGAAATTTGTGAACTACTTTTGAAAAAAAAATGCTGAACAAGTAATTCTCACCCTTGACTCAAAGTTTCGACCGAATAAATTTAAATTGCTGTACGTTTTGTGGCTTTAGTGTTGGGTACGAGTGTGAGAAAATAGCGATACACTAAAATATTCCCACGATACTTGATTGATATTCAACAGTACTTTCTCACATTGTTTTTATTGTGTTTATCTGACTTACTGCAATCTGACTTTTTTCTAAAAAAAAAGAAAAGAGGGTGAATCTGATTGAGGGCTGGTCTAATGTAAGTGGAAAGTCAAAATGGCAGACTTACTTTGGGGCTTCATTTGTGTTTTACTTTTACTAATTAATTAATTGTTTTTTCTATTCTTATCATATTTATTCTAAGGTTTATATTACAATAAAGTCTGTAAAAAATGTAATCAATATTTTTAGTATTAACTCTTGTGTTATCGCAGGGTCAAGGGGACCCAGAGGCATGAAAACAAATGTGTTTGTGGTATCCCTTGTGTTGTCTCAAGGTCATGATGAACAACCTCCCTGGCTTTCAGAAATAGATACATAGTGGCAGCAGTTATTTTGTCCTCCGCAGCTAAAGGAACAATGAAATCCTTTGAGATCCCTGCCATGACTGAGGATGAGAGGATACAGTAGCTCCATTAGCTTTTAAAGCTGATGATACACATATTTTTGTTTTAAAACAAATTAAACAGTTACAACAAGAGTCATGTGGTCTGTAAATTCTGCAAAAAACAGATTCAAGTACTCGACAATACTGCAAATACATCCTTGTTACTACAGTTTCGCAATATATCGTATCGTTGCCCCTGTATCGTGATATGTATCGTATATCACTTTACAAGAGTCCTTTGCTCGACATCTCATGTGCCTTTGTATCTTAGGTTTTTTAAATTTATAGTCAGGAACATATCTTTGAACAATACTTTTTTTTAAATAGCCAGTGAAGTTTATTCAACTTTCTCCAACTTCAGTTGTCGTCTACTTTTTTGTTTTATACCGTTGTGCTGCGTCTGCTCTGCTGCTTGTATATCCTGCTCCACCGTTAAACCTTCCTTTCGTGAGACACACACAAATCCTTTTGCATTTCTTTCTCCTATTATAAAGTCCATGTGAATGCTTGTGGCTGCTATGCTGACTGATAAATATGGATGTATTTGCAAAAAGCTTGAACAGTAGCGAAAAAACCCAGGAGGTCCGAGCTGAATGCTAAACTAAAAGACTTGGTTTAGTGTGTGGTGTTGGTCGCTAAAGGCAAGTTAATGATCGTACTGGGTTAACGGTAGAGTTTGTGGTGAAGATGGGATCGGGGGGAAAAAAATGAAGACGGGCAAAAGAAAATCGATGAGGAAAAAAGGTGAAGGATGAGAAAGTAAAAGGGCAACATGGGGAGGAAGATGATAAGATTTAGGACATCATTATTGGGCGTCAAACCTATCAGGCACAAGGTTGTTTGGATTGCTGGGTCTTGTCAGTCAACACACACACACACACACAGATGGTCTCCAGTCTGTCACTAAGTATCGGCAGAGCGTTGAGAGGTTATCATGCGTCGTCAGGTGCCAGACCGACTCCGGGCAGCAGGTTTGTCATTTGTAATTAGAGCGAAACTGAGAGGCGGCTTGTTTATTTCAGCCCTCTCTCCACGAACCCGTCTGAAGGCTGTCTCTGGGTATCGACAGACAAGAGATGAGACTCGCACACATGTCGGCGATACATGCTCCACTTCTTGTCTGACTGGCCCGAGTTTGATTCCATTAAGGGGAAGTTTGGCAGTTTGGCAGCGTCGATGGATGGCTCACACTTTTGTCTTTTCTTCTTTTTTTTTTTTGTCGCAAACATACACTTTGTCAGTTTTGCCAAACTTCTAGATGAGTCTTGGTTAATGCTCGGTGTCATTTGATATTCTTCGATACCGGTTCCTGAACAATACATTAACAATTTTATGAGATAGATTCCAACAGAAATCTTGAGTTTAAATTTTCAGCTTCGTTAAGTTTTCTACTCCAAGCTGTTATAAAATAATTTCTAGTGCAAAAGAATACTTGCTAGAAAACAACAAATCAATCTAATGTTCGGTGCCACAAAAGAACAAAAAATCGATACCGAGGCCAATGCTGTGTCTCAAATCGGGCATTTATCGCACTGCTTTACAGTACACTGTAAGACAGTGTACTTACTTGTGCAGTGCTCAAATTTGGACAGTGTAGTACTTTCTCAAATCAAACACACTTACTGGAAATGACTCAACAGTTTCTTCTTCTACTACTTTTTAAAGCTGATTGCAACTGGCCATTGGAACACTATCGCTGACACTTGACAGCACTTTTCGCAAATTAAATTGCTTATTAATTTCCGTTTAATTTTATTATTACTGTCGTTGTATTGTTTTGTGGTAAAATTTATGTTTTCTCGAGACATTTTCGCCGGTATCTGCTCCAACGACGCGTCGTCTGTGACGTAGCTTCCGTTTAGCGTCATCTACGTCACTAAGATGGCGGCCGTTACGGGTGGAAAGTGTCCAATTTTCTGGCCGTTTGAGTGCGCCAATTAAGTGCTCATAGCACACTGCATTTTCGCACACTGCTCATCGGGATGTAAAAGTTCGGATCACTATGTACTAGTAGAGTACTTGGGGAAAAATGCTGCTGTGGGTTTTTTTGTTGTCTATCGGGAATTCCAACCAGCGTGTCATTTGCTTAAACTTTGATCATTTATTTAAGAAGCAGAGACTTTCAGAACCCAGAGGTGATGTAATCTCTCCATCTGGTACTGAATATCTTACGCTCCTTGTCTTTAAGTCTAAAGACTGAACTCGACTTGAAGAGAACCGACACCTTCTACCACAATGGCGTCAACTCTACTATCAAAGCTAACAACAGTCAGAATTGTTTCCTAAATTTCAGTTTGTTATAGCGTGATAAAAGTATTTATTATAAATATGGATAGTCAACTCACCAAAGCACACAATTTAAGACCCTAAACAACTGGTAATTTGTCGACTAAACTAAGGACTGGACTGTAGGAGTTTTAAAAAATATGGCTTTTGATTAAAGTGTGTTTAAAATAAACAAATTCGATTTTTTTAATTTAATTAAAATGCAAGCAGTCTTGCTTTTATCATTTTTGTGTTGCAAATAATCTTCTGGCCGCAGTCATTACTTCCTTCGTAGCTATATCTCGGCGATGACTGAGGACGAGAGGATACAGTCGACTCCAGATGTTTGGACATATTTTGGTTACATTTAGGATCTTTGTCAAGAGTCATGTGGGCTGTAAAGCTACGAGTCAAGTACTCGACAATACTACAAATATATACTAAAGACTAGTTCCTACAGTATCTTGTTGCCCTTGTATGTTATCGCGAGATTCTTGCCAGTACACACCCCTTCTGCACAACCTTCCAAATATGTGTACTTTTTTTATACACCCAGTGTCTTTTTTTATTTGATATGTTTTGGGTTTTTGTACTGTATTTTATAAACAGCTTTTTGATGCTACAATGTAATAGTGTTTATCCATATTGATTTGCCAGAAGCATTCTTGTTTGTATTATGTTAATGTCGTCAGTAATTTGTCAATGTTGGTCAATTTCACCAAATTACCCCCTTGAGTTACCCAAATAATACTATACTTGGGAAAAATGCAACACAGACAAAGGACAAACACTTTACCAAAAATAATACTGTCAAAACTGAAATTAATTTTGTGATATAAACTATTTACTGCCATAGTACATCTAAAAATGTTGAAAAATGAATTCAAAATATCATCAAAACATTAAAAAACAGTAGGAAAAAAACGATTTTGCTTAAGGTTTGCATTTTTTTTACTCTACAGGTGCCATAATGGGCACCGTTGAAGCTTTAGTAGACGTTATAAATATATGTATGTACTTAAACTTACGTTACATAAGGACCTACAATATTTTAACCAAAAAATAATACTGCCTTAACAGAAAAATATTTTGAAACGGGAATGTATTTAGTACTATGTTATTTTGTAAATAATAATAAAAAAAAAGGCTTGTATCGTACAACCATCCCGATGTCCCCATTATAAAAACATAAGACACATCAACTGAAAGTAAACCTAAACATTTTTTTCTCTCATCGTCAGTGTTTCACGAGCTAAAGTGTGCTTTAAATAATTCAGCAAACACTTCATATTTGTTAAATGTCACGAGAAATAATGAAAAGCATCTTTTGAAGCAGCCAGATGATGATTGCATTTTTATAGACTTGGCGAATAAAAGCGACTCCGGTCCCGAGGTGTACCAGTGGTCACGGTGTGTGCAGCTTGGAGTTCTGGTCACGGCTAAAGAAGCTTCCTTCTTAAGCAGAGGGGGGTGGTCGAGTCTTAAGACGGAGATGGGAGGGGAGATAATAGAACCGGGCTAACAAGGAAGGGGGTTGTGGCAAAGGCGGAAGGTGGATTTCTTTTTTTTTTTTTTTTTTTTCAAAGTTTGAAAGCTTGTGTGCTTCCATTCCTTGGCTATTGATGTATTCTAATGCTAAGCGTGTAATGTTGAGCCTTGACTGGTCTCGGAGAGAGACGGGTCTTTGATGGGCACGACCAAGCGCTCGGACTGATCCTTTGCATGCCATTCATATGGATATTTCTTTGAGTCCACATATCTCTGTGTACGTACACTGTTTTCTTTTAACCATTTAAGGAACTGATTTCCAGGCATTTGCTTCTGTTGTGCATCGGACTTATTTCCATATCAATGTCAGTCGGGTTGTGAGAAAACATTGATACGCTTAAATATCACGATATTTGTCATCACAGTGCTGTATCGATATTTAACAGCATCATTTTATTTAAATATATATATTTGTTTTTGGCTTTTAAATCATAGTCTAGTTTTCTTAATCCATAAATATTTTTAATAAAGCGTGTAAAATACATATTATTTATATTTTTTGAATTGCAGTTAAAATAGAATATTCAAAGTCGTTTTTTTGTTGCGAATAAACCACCGGCCGCAGCATTATTTACACCGTAGGAAGCTAAAGGGATAATGAAATCCAGCGAGATCCCGAGAGGACCGTGGACGAGAGGATACACTAGATTACAGCAGATTTTAAAGTTGATGTTTGGACATATTTTGCTTTCCAAACAAATGAAATCAGTTACGACTTCGTAAAGAGTCACGTGGTCTGTAAATTCTGCAACACTGGACTCAAGTACTCGACAATACTACAAATATATACTTGATTCTTCAGTAACACAATATAACGTATCGCTGCATCTGAATTGTGATACATATAACATCGCTAGATTCTAGCCTATTCACACCCCCATCTCGGATATGAAGTATATAGGTAGAACTGAACTCCATAAAAATAAATGTATTTGATTATTGAAACACAAAAGATAAAGCAACGAATATTTCCATTTACCAACCACATATGGTTATCCTCAGTTAAACTTTCGGCCACTGGATGGAAGTCGTCGTTACGTCCTCCGCATTTGAAGGAACAATAAAACATCATGAGATCTTGGCGCTGACTGAGGACGAGAGGATACAATAGACTCCAGCAGCTTTTAAAGCTGATGTTTGGACATATTTTGGTTTCAAAACAAATTAATCAGTTACGACTTCGTCAAGAGTCATGTGGTCTTTAAATTCTGCAACACCAGTCGAGTACTCGACAATACTACAAAGATCCTCCAGATGACTGGGGACGAGAGGATACAGCCGACTCTAGCTGCTTTAAAAGCTCAAGCTTGGACATATTTTGGTTTCAAAACAAATGAAAGTAGTTACATCATGTGGTCCGTAAATACTGCAACACCAGAGTCAAGTACTCGACAATACTACAAACACATCCTCGTTCCTACAGTATCGCAACATAGTGCGGCAGATTCTTCTCGCTAATACCCAGCCCCTGAATGTCACCGAGGCAGATGTGAGCGCCGCACATGTTGAAACGACCGAGCGGGGAATATGTTTTAATGATTATTGTTTTTTCTCATGAATTTTGCAAAAGAGGAAGTGGTTGAACATGCAGCGTTTCATGTGTGGCCTCTGCGACCCATCTGATCTCGTAATTGGCTATCGGTGGAGACGGCGCTGCTCCTCAAAGCCGACAACATCTCAGGAGGCTAGTGTGTGTGTGTGTGTGTGTGTGTGTGTGTGTGTAACCCAGGGATGGGTCCATTGCTTTTTATGCTGTGTGTCACGGTCCCCAAACTGATTACAGCATGAAATTCCACACACATTGTGCGTCAATGGGGAGTCTGGCATGTGGGTGAAGCGGCAGAAGAAAGTGAACACGCTCAATACCAGAATGAAGTGAGAAGTCAGGGGCTTGTTAATGACTGTCAGGAGCAAGAAAGGGTGGAGAACTGTGGCGGTGTCACGGCTTTGTGACGAATGCTTGTCGTAAAAAATGCGCCGCTCACTGGTTTATTGTGATGATGAAAGTAACCATCAGACGCGACAAGATTGATGCTCATACCTCTTTATGTCGGTCTTTTTCACACAGACAACACTGCTTTTGGTCCCTTCTGTCTCCAGCCCTTCTTTAGTTTCCAAGTTCTTTAGAACGCTCCGTCCGATGCATGAATATTTGATGGCGTAGAAAAACACGTATTGCGTCAGCTTTGAAGACTTGCTCGTGATTAGCCGACAAATATCTCCAGCATCGCGGACGCTAATCTCCGTGATCACATACAAATAGGTTCACACACACACTCATTTACAGACTCATGCATATGCAACAAGAACACCGCTCATTTGGCAGCGTTCGTTGACTTTTCGTCGTGCCCTCAACAGTCCTCGCGGTAAACAATTATTTGCCGTCATAATTGGCAACTTCTCAAGGGATGTTGTTAACGGCCTCCATTTTATTTAGCCTGAAATGTTCCTCCGTGTTGCCACGTTGACTTAATTACTCGAGTGCAGATTGTATTTCTCATCTGTAAATCTGGGTTTTTGTAACTGCAGCCATTTTGAAAGTGTTTATTCAAGTGTATGAATCAAGATGAGACTCTTCGAAACGTTAAAAAATGGCTATTTAGGGTGAGATTATGAATTTTACTTGTACAAGGAGAGATGAATACAGAACCTTCTTATGGAATGTCTGGTTTCACTTTGAAGTAGGAACTGTTTTGGTTGCATCTTTATACTCCATTGTAAGTAGTTGATTATCCAAGAGAAAGAAGGAACTTCACAACTGGAAAACACAGACTAGAATGAATAAAAGTTGCTCTTTAATGAAGCAAACAAAGGTTAGTCCTGTTACTCCTGGTTTCTTATACGTGGCGTCCTATGTGTTCTTTTATTACATTCCTACACATTCCGTTCCGAACCAGAAAGCAATTATTCAAATGTTGTCGCAAATTGTTATGCAAATTGTTAAGACACTAGCTCAGTAGTTGTCCCTCACTTAGTTAAATAATACTTAGAGCCAGCAAATAAAGCAACATCTCAACTTAACTCAACTTTATTTATAAAGCACTTTAAAAACAACAACAACAGTCGTTACAAAGTGCTATACAGAGACATAAACGTGCTGTTAGTTGAAAAAATGATATAAAATGTAACTTTTTACTCACTTATACAGAACTTTATCAACAAACACAATGAATATTTCTTGTTTCATTTTTTTCTTGTTTGGTTATGTTTTTGATATGTTTCATATATTACTGTTGCCAGTCAATAACACAACAAGAGTTTATTATTTATTATTATTATTAATATATTATTATTATTATTATTTAACCTTGTTAAAATTGTTAAAAATATTGAATTTTTCAAAATACAATCATTGCAATCAGAATCAATTATATTATTTTCTACTAATTTGTCTACAATTTATTTTTTATTTACTGTTCCTTTACAGAGATATGCTAAATGTAAGCCTAAACCAAGAACCAGAACCAACTTAAAAAAAAAAAGGGAAAAGAGCTTTGGTAAAAAAGAGCAATAAATACTAGAATGTTTTATAAAAGAGGTGTTTTCTTGTGGTCATACATGCATCAGCTTTGTAACTTTCCAGGATGAATAGTGATCAAAACAAGCGTTGTGAGCTTTGTGGTGTTGACCTGTTGCTCAGGCATCATTTTCATGAGTGTATTTCCATTAGCTGAGGCTGAATCATCATCATCATTATTATTGTGGTTGTTGTTTCTGTTGGTTTAGTGTTTTTTATAAAACGTGACTTCAATACGCCCAACACATCTTTATTCTAATATTCAAACCATTAAATAAATAAAAAATAGTCCATTATTAAACTTAAAACTTGTTTTGAATATATTTATCTGTTGCCTAAAACACATTTTGTATCACAATAGGAACGATGAGTTAGTTTTTTGTGTATATTTAGAACCGTGATAAGTTATTCAGTTTAAAAAGCAGGGGAAGATAAAATAAGCTCAAATATGCAGAAAAGTTTTGAAAAAATTAAAATCATTTGATTCTGAAAACACGATAAAAAGCCCCTTTTTGTGAATTTATTAAACATATTATACCCTTTATATAATTTTTCATGTCTCGTATTGGTCTTGATCTTGATAAACTGAGCTCAAATAAACAGAAAATGTTACAAAATACAGGAAAAATGTAAAGTTTTGGGGTTAATTGATTCTGAAAATACGATAGAAAGGCAATTTGTTTGTGAATATACTGTATATAAAAAAAATAATACTCTTTAAAGTATTTTGCTGGTCTTGTCTTGAGAAACTGAGCTTAAATATGCAGAAAATGTTAAAAAATTTAGGACAAATCCAACTTTCTTGGCCATTTGATTCTGAAACCATGATAAAAGTATATTTTTGTGAATATATTAAAAATATAATACTCTTCAATATTTTTGCTGGTCATGTAAAACTAATACAAAAGGAAAAGAAGGAATAAAGACGAAAGAAGCCTGAGATAGAGGATAAATTTCTTATTTATTCTTAAGCGAATACCAACATCTAATCATTCTTCAGGATTTTCTTCTACTGCGAGTCTAAAACTATTGTTCAAATCACCCAAAAAATATGTTTTTCAATTTGAAACAACAGAAAGTTTTCTGACGGTTCCTCCACTTCACCCCCTGTCACCCGCGTACCTGTGTTTCCATCTCGCTCCAGGCACGTGTGCGGCGACTGATCGCGGATGTATTTTTAGAAAAGACAGATGCAAGAACGCGTGAAAAGTCCTCACCTTTTTTTCTTTTTCTTTCTCTTTTACTTTTCACTGGAAGTCTAATGAATTTTTAAACCCCCCGAATGTCATCGTCGCTCGCCCGGCGTTCAAGTGCGAGACGACTGTTTGTGTGATTCCTCGGCTCCGGGAGGTTATTTGATCTCATTGGGTCGTTGGATAAAAAGTCTGGCTTCATGATGGCGCTGTAGGGAGATATCCTCCTTCACCTGCCTCTCCTTCGACAGTCCATTATTCTCCCCCTCGTCTTATTGCCTTTTTTTTTTTCCCACCGACGTTGAAGACTCGCCCGCGGGCTGAGTCACGTCGTGGCGTTCATCCGGGCGACGCCGACTCCGGGTTACAAGTCATCTGCATACAAGCGTCATTTGCTTCTTTAATTAAGACGTCCGCTGTAACTCGGCTAATAGCCGTCCCTTCACCCTCCATCACGACGTCGCCTCGTATCGCTCCCCGACAAACACCCTAATAGTCCCGGCGTCAGTCTCGTGTGTGTTGCGCTTGTACGGCCATTACAGTGTAATAGGCATTGGTGGAATATTCCGAGCGTTAATGCTCCGGGAGCGTGAAGTAATGACACAATAAAACAATTAAATATGTTGGAGTGGAATTGCTTTTTAAACGGGCTGCGGAGGAAGTTTGGGAGGAAATAAAGCAAAAAGTTAAAAATCTTGTTAAGTGAGAAAGATCGGGAGGATCTTCGTCGATGGACGTGTGCGATGATTTATTGATGCTCTTTGTTTTCAGTTAAATGTCAGAGTTTTTCAAGCAAAATGTCATATTAGCTTTCGGAGGCTCGGCGCTAATTTGATATTTAACGAAGAATTGTGAGTAATGATGACACATAACTGGTTTGTTTTTAGCTCAGGAAACATGTTGTGGTACTTTGAGATCACTTATTCAGGGTCTTGGACTCTTAAGAGATTTGTCTTGGTCTTTACTTTATTTTCCTGATTGATAGATAAGAATGTTCCCCTGCAGGTATTGGCTTGGTTAGTCTTGGTCTTGGTCTTGGTCTTGGTCTTGGTCTTGGTCTTGGTCTTGGTCTTGGTCTTGGTCTTGGTTTTGGTCTTGATCTTGGTCTGTTTTCTTGGTATTTTCTTTATTTGGTTTTGTTGTTGTCTTGGTCTTTCCTTGTCTTTTCTTGGTCTTGTCTTTATATTGGACTTCGTATTGGTCTTCATCTTGGTCTACGTCTAGGTCTTGGTCTTGGTCTTGGTCTTGATCTACAGTACGTCTTAATCTTCGTCTTTGTCATCGTCTTGGTCTTGGTATACGTCTTGGTCTACGTCTTGGTCTTCATCTTGGTCTTCGTTTTGGTCTTCGTCTTGGTCTTCGTCTTGGTCTTGGTCTTCATTTTTGTCTACGTCTTGGTCTTGGTCTTCATCTTTGTCTACGTCTTGGTCTTCATCTTCGTCTTCGTTTTGGTCTTGGTCATTGTCTTGGTCTTGGTCTTCATTTTTGTCTTGGTCTTGGTTGTGGTCTTGGTTGTGGTCTTGGTTGTGGTCTTGGTTGTGGTCTTGGTTGTGGTCTTGGTTGTGGTCTTGGTTGTGGTCTTGGTTGTGGATCTTGGTTGTGGTCTTGGTTGTGGTCTTGGTCTTGATCTTTGTCGTGGTCTTGGTCTTGGTCGTGGTCGTGGTCGTGGTCGTGGTCGTGGTCGTGGTCGTGGTCGTGGTCGTGGTCGTGGTCTTGGACTTGGTACGTGTACGTGTACGTGTACGTGTACGTGTACGTGTACGTGTACGTGTACGTGTACGTGTACGTGTACGTGTACGTGTACGTGTACGTGTACGTGTACGTGTACTTCTATATTTCATTGTCCTGGCCTTGTCTCGGCCTTGGTCATGTCTTGATCATGTCTTGATCTTTCGCTTGAACTTGTCTTGGTCTAAGTCTCTTTTCCTGGTCTTGTCCTGGTCAACATTTGCTTCACGTGTATCATTAAAGCAGCGTAACGATAATCACAGCTTCTGTTCTCACAGTCCGCTATACAGGCCCAAGATAAAGACGAGACCAAGACAAGATCACAGTCCGTGGAGCTTAATGTGTCCTGCAAATAATTGACTACAACACTGTTGTTTGGTTTATTTTGGGTCACTTCACAAAGCCCATTTAAAAAAAGTTAAATCTAGGACAAACCATTTTTTAAAGACGTTCACATTATGTAAGACACATGTGATCTGTAAACCAAACTATTTTTGTGGCCTATTTAAAGTCCTGTCACTTTTAAATATCGTTATCGACCTCTGATACATCTTTGTAAAAAAAAAAACACACAACCCGCTGGAAAAGAGGTATTTTGTGACTCTTTATGTAATCATTCCAGGGATCTGTTGAGAATTAGAGATCGAAAACCCATTTGCCGAGGTTACCTACGTAAAGTCAGTCTATTTGTCTGCGGGTGGAATCGAAACCTTACCCCCGTGTCTCTCTCCGGTCTCTTTACCTCAGCCTCGACTCCGCCGGGGTCACACCACAATGGGGGGTTGATAAGAGGAGTGATAAGAAGAAATGAGAGAATTTGTCTGAGAACGGAGAAAAGGACGTGGAGGTTGTTAGCGAGGAATAAGGAGACGCGGCGCCGAGGTTATGTTACATTTTCGGTGGCAGATGAATCGGGAATTTATGTCCACATAAAAGGTGATTCTCCATCTGTGAGCTGACTTTTGTGTTCCAGCTCTAATCTCCAGAAACCGCCGCGGCATTTGAACGCCTCATTCGTTCGCATCGTTTACAATAAAGGTCATTTAAAGTATCTGGAGATTATTTGTATCTTAAGTTTGTATAGATTTTGACAGATTATTTTCACGAAATGGTGCCAGTTTTATGACTGTCGTTAACTTTGCTTTCCGTTGGTGACATTGCTCCATGTGTGAAGGTGAGTGTGTCTGGAGTCATTTTTATTCACGCGGCATGTTCATTTTACTAAGACGACTGGAAGCCAGAACGAGCGAAAAAAAGAAAAAAGCGGAGCTGTTTTTGTAAAACTTTGCATTACGACATTATTAAGATCATCAGTATTTACATGAAAGTTAGTTTTGTTTTACATATTTGATTAGATAATACAAATCCAGACCATGAAAGTGACATTTTTGTCACCCATGAGCAACAAAAAAAAGATAAAACATGGAAAAAAATAGGCCATAGTTCCGTTGTCAAGCCTCTAGCAACCCTAAAACAGTCAACAAGTGATTGATGCTCACTATTTACCTGAAACTGTATTTTATACTTTTTTAAATTGTATTCATGTTTTCCTTTGTTTCGTGGTTTTTGTTTAAAAGCATTAGAATTCAATGACAAATCCTTCAAAGATGTCCTGATTCCAGATTGAACTGAATCAAAATTAAACCCTTGCTTTCTTGTACTATTATGAACATTTCTTATGAATTTTTTTTTACTTTGTAAAGAACGTTGAATTTATTTTCGCTAACAGAATGACAGATTATCACATACTATCTTTAGCAGAGGTGAATGTATCTTGGAAAAAAAAGGACACCTTTTCCTTTTAAAAAAAAATGCTAGTTTTATCTTTTTCTATTGATACAAATGAAGACTATAGTAGCTAAAATGCTAACTGCGATGCTAAAGCCCATCTGTAGGATCAACTTTAGAAAAGAGTATCCCACTTGTGACGCCATGTTAGCAAGAATAATGCTCATAAAAAAACTTTTTTTTTACAAGATTTAACATTGAAACTTAAAATTCTACTACAAAAGGCAGGAAATGCACCACGTTATTAAAAATGTTTGCTCTGAAAAAAGACTTTTATCAAAAACTTTCTTCCAAGTTAAAGCATTTATCTTTACCAATTATCAACCAAATAACAAAACTCAAGCTGAAACAGTTCATCGACTGAACACAACAACCTTTATTTAATTGATGTGATTTTCAAAATTACGGTAAATGTCGCACGATAATGTCTTTATGAATTTCTGCCCGTCCGTCTGCCGCTGTTGCTAAATTGCAACATTTAACACTTAAAGTGCAAAATCGATATCGTGTGTCACCTTGAGCTCTCGGTCCGTAATGTTCCTTTCAGTTTAAATGTCACACCTAATAAGCTGAAATGTAAATAAACGAAGCAACGGACTGATGAATTGACAATGAAAAAGGAGGATGTTAGTCGCCTCTGTTCATTTATTAGCTTTAGCTTCTCGGGTTCTTCCTGGAGCTCGGTTCAAGGACAAAGACGGCCGTAAAAGACGGAGCTGACGTGTTAAGATAAACAAATGTTCATAGTTTTGTTTACAGGCAATCAAAGTAATCACTCGGTTAATATTAGGGAGAGCGAACAAACCACAGGGAGCAGGTCAAGCCTGGGATTGGACCAGAGAAAAGGTTCTTTCAAGGACAACAATACAGTGATTATTGGAATAATCACAAGAAGACATGGAGTTTTAAACTATTTAAATAATATAATAATGATTCAGCCTCGTTATTTAGAATTATTTACTTATATGTCAATCCTACAAACTTGGTTTTTGTTATTGATTCTTATCTCGAACTGATTTTATCTGGTGTACAATTATTACAAATCTGTCAAAATGTTTCAGTACGACTTTGGTAAGTTGCGAAGCTTCATCACAAGGCTCTGTAATATTACTTCAAGAGGCTTTAAAGTATTACTTCACAAGGCTCTGTATTATTACTCCACAAGGCTTTGTAGTATTACTCCACGATGCTCTGTAGTATTACTTCACAAGGCTGTGTAGTATTACTCCACAAGGCTCTGTAGTATTACTCCACAAGGCTCTGTAGTATTACTCCACAATGCTCTGTAGTATTACTTCTCAAGGCTCTGTAGTATTACTCCACAAGGCTCTGTAGTATTACTCCACAATGCTCTGTAGTATTACTTCACAAGGCTCTGTAGTATTACTTCACAAGGCTTCGTAGTATTACTACACAAGGCACTGTAGTATTACTCCACAAGGCTCTGTAGTATTACTCCACGAGGCCTTGTAGTATTACTCCACGATGCTCTTTAGTATTAATCCACCGAGCTTCACTGCTAGGCTTGTAGTATTACTCTTCGTATGACTCTGTGTGGCTTCGTAGTATTACTGCCCATATAACTCAGCGAGGCTCGCAGTATTATTACTCGTATGACTCCTTGGAGCTCCTTGTTTTACTCCATGTATGACTCTGCGAGGCTCGTAGTATTCCTCCCTGTATTAGTCCATGACACTCGTAGTATTACTACTCGCATGACTCCGTGAGGCTTTTGTATTCCTCCTTGTATGACTCTCTTGTATTACTCCTTGTATGACTCCACGACGCTCGTAGTATTACTACTCGTATGACTCTGTGAGGCTCTTGTGTTACTCCTCGTATGACTCTGTGAGGCTGTTAGTATTACTGCTCGTATAACCTTGCGAGGCTTGTAGTATTACTTTATTTTCCTTCTCTAGGCTCTTAGTATTACTGCTCGTATGACTCCGCAAGAATTCGTAGTAGTACTCCTCGTATATTTGTGAGTTTCGTAGTATTACTCCACATATGACTGCGCAAGACTACGAGTACTACTCCTCGTATCACTCCGCAAGGCTCGCAGTATTATTCCTCGTGTACATCTGTCATACTTGGTAGTATTAGTCCATGAGGACCATATTATTGCTCCTCTAAGAACTCAACAAAATCTTGTAGTATTACTCCACGACAATCGTTGATTTCTCCTCATATATCTCTGCGAAACTTTGTAATATTACTCCTCGTATACCTGCAAAACTTCATAGGTTAGTCTTTGCATGACTCCAGAAAAATGTGTAGTATTACTTCTCGTATAACTGCAAAACTTCATTGTGTAACTCCTAGTATAACTGTATGAAACTTGCATCTTCTCCTCTTATATCTCTATGCGAATCTTCGTAATATTACTCCTTGTATACCTGCAAAACGTCATAGGGTTACTCCTAGTATAACTGTATGAAACTTCGTAGTATTACTCTTAGTATACCTGCAAAACTTCATAGGGTTAGTCCTTGCATAACTCCGAAAAACTTTGTAGTATTATTTCTTGTATAATTGCAAAACTTTATAGTGTAACTCCTAGTATAACTGTATGAAACTTCTTAGTATTACTCATATTACGCATATACCTCTGCGAGGATCATAGTATTAACAAGAGTTCCCAGGTATGACCGAGTGGTAAAAGAAGGTTCAGGATGTATGTTGGCGATAATGTTGTAGAAACATAATACTATAGTAGAAGAGGTAGCAACACACCGAGGCGAGGCAGTGATGGACGAGGTACAGGAAGATGCTCACGGTGGATGTTGGCGTAACACAGTCTGACACAGAGCTCTGACCCGAGCTAATAGCCTTGTCTATTATTATCTGCAGTTAATGACTGCCACTCCCCGTCACAGAGTAGCAGAGCCCGTAATCCTCATGCATCCCATTTTTTTTACCTCCTGAATAATGATCCTCATAAATTCTTTAAATATGGATGAGAACAGTGTGACCCGCGACGGGATCACCACGATGACTCAGGAGTCCGAAGAAGCCTCGATCTGAATCATTTAATCACTTAGAAAAATACATTAAAACTGCTTTCATTCAAAGCGTTTTTCCCTTCTTCTTTTTTTCCCCCTCTTCAAATCCAGCTGAATTTCAGCGAGTTCTTGAAGTGAGTGTAGCTGACACATCTCAGCGAAGACTCTCTAATACAATGTCTGCTCTGACTGCCTGTGCGACAAAGAGCTATAGAAATGGCTGCAGCAGTCGGCGACGGTGGTCATCGCTCACCCGTGTGCGACTCTATACGTCCACACACCATCCCTGCATCGCTTTCAATTAAAATAAGATCAATTCCGAGGACATAACAAAGCATAATCGAAGGGAGAAAATCTGACATATTTCTGTCTCCTCGTATCCATCCTGACGTATCGGCTTCTCCTTTGTTAGTTTGACCCCTGACCCTTGCTCTACATTTTCTCGGCGATTACGTACCTTCGTAGTATTACTCCTTGTTTACCTGCAAAACTTCATAGGGTTAGTCCTTGCACAACTCCTAAAAAACTTTGTAGTATTACTCCTCGTATACCTGCAAAACTTCATAGGGTTACTCCCTGTATAACTCCGGAAAACTTCGTAGTATTACTTCTCGTATAACAGCGAAACTTCATAGTGTAACTCCTAGTATAACTGTATGAAACTTCATAGTATTACTCCTCGTCTACTTGCAAAACTTCATAGGGTTACTCCTAGTATAACTGTATGAAACTTCGTAGTATTACTTCTCGTATACCTGCAAAACTTCATAGGGTTACTCCTAGTATAACTGTATGAAACTTCGTAGTATTACTCCTTGTATACCTGCAAAACTTCATAGGGTTACTCCCTGTATAACTCCGGAAAACATTGTAGTATTACTTCTCGTATAACTGCGAAACTTCATAGTGTAACTCCTAGTATAACTGTATGAAACTTTGTAGTATTACTCCTCGTATACTTGCAAAACTTCATAAAGGTTACTCCCTGTATAACTCCGGAAAACTTCGTAGTATTACTTCTCGTATAACTGCAAAACTTCATAGGGTAACTCCTAGTATAACTGTATGAAACTTCGTAGTATTACTCCTCGTATACCTGCAAAACTTCATAGAGTTACTCCTTATATAACTCCGGAAAACGTTGTAGTATTACTTCTCGTATAACTGCGAAACGTCATAGTGTAACTCCTAGTATAGCTGTATGAAACTTCGTAGTATTACACCTCGTATACCTGCAAAACTTCATAGGGTTACTCCCTGTATCACTCCGGAAAACTTCGTAGTATTACTTCTCGTATAACTGCAAAACTTCATAGTGTAACTCCTAGTATGACTGTATGAAACTTCGTAGTATTCCTCCTCGTATACCTGCAAAACTTCATAGGGTTACTCCTTATATAACTCCGGAAAACGTTGTAGTATTACTTCTCGTATAACTGCAAAACGTCATAGTGTAACTCCTAGTATAGCTGTATGAAACTTTGTAGTATTACACCTCGTATACCTGCAAAACTTCATAGGGTTACTCCCTGTATAACTCTGGAAAACTTCATAGTATTACTTCTCGTATAACTGCAAAACTTCATAGTGTAACTCCTAGTATAACTGTATGAAACTTTGTAGTATTACTCCTCGTATACCTGCAAAAATTCATAGGGTTACTCCCTGTATAACCCCGGAAAACTTCGTAGTATTACTTCTCGTATACCTGCAAAACGTCATAAGGTTACTCGTTGTATGACTCCGAAAAAATTTTGTAGTATTACTTCTCGTATAACTGCGAAACTTCATAGTGTAACTCCTAGTATAACTGTATGAAACTGCGTAGTATTACTCCTCGTATACCTGCAGAACTTCATTGGGTTACTCTTTGCATAACTCTGAAAAAATGTCATAGTATTACTTCTTGTATAATGGAAAATTATCGGCTTCTCCTTCGTTGGTTTGACCCCTGACCCTTGCTCTACATTTTCTCGGCGATTACGTAAAAGTCAAACTGTCAGATCGGCGTCCTTCGCTCGCAGACGCACATACATTATCCAGACATTGTGAAACGATGCGTTGGGAGCTGGTTGAAGAGGCTGCAGCGAGTGGGAGGCAGTGAGTGAGTGAGCGAGGTAAACAAGTTGAGGAGAGAGATGCGAGACACCGGGGGGATCATAAAAAAAAAAAAAAAAGGAGCCGCAAACGCTGACGCCACATATTGCTGCTCGGCGGGGAGAGTTGAAGTGTCTTTTACAACCGGAACTTTCTTTGTCTCATTTGTGTGTTGTGATGAGGGATGTTGTCTAAAAGCCTTTTCACTCACATGTACCTGACAAACAAATGCGTTTTTGTGAAGGTTCTTCTCGTGATGGATCCCATCATGGGTTCGACTCCCTCCTACTCGCAACTATCGTTTTCGTGTCCTCAGTTGCCGCGTTCAAGAGTGTGCTTTTTTGTTTTCTCTTCTTCTTTCACCATCTAAAGAGAGCTCCTGGTAACAAATACTAGTTTATGAACAAAAGTTTCCTTAAAATGTATCAGAAAATAAATAAAACAACAGGTTTAAGTCAAACTAGTATCATTTTTACCCTAAATGTATTATCTGACATCATTTCAATTTATGATTTAAAATATACATTTTTAGATTATATTAACAAATGGGAAAGAACAATTTTATGAAGAAATAATGAACATTAAAAGGAGGAAACAGGGAAGAAAAAAAGCCTCATTATTGTATCACTAAATATTTATGATATTAAAAAACAAACGTATACGATCTTATAAATCCAACACTTACACCAGGGGTTTTATTTTAGCTAAACGATATTGTTAAATGAATACATTAATATTATTAAATAGATAGATAAATAAATAGAAAACAAAAACAGTAAAGAAAAAAGCAAGTGTCTTACGTTTTAGTGTAGAGAAAACATATTGTTAAATTAATTATATTATTGTTGTTCAATAAATTCTTAAAAACAAGACTAGGAAAGCAAAAAAAAAGCTCCATTAGGGACTGTCTCTAATTATTTATGATAACTTAAAATGCTTTATAGAAATACAACACTTACATCAGTGGTTTTTAAGTTGAATTGAGCTAAACAATATTGTTAAATACATGAATGGATATTGTTAAATAAATACATAAAAACAAGAAAATAAAATCCTTAAGCATCTGTTATTGTCAGTAATTGTTTATCTTATTTAAAATATATATGTTTATAAACATCAAACACTTACACCAGTTTTGTTTTAGGTTTGGTTGTAGCTAAAAATATTGTTAAATAATTAAATAAATATATAAAAAAAAGAACAGGAAAGAAAACAATTCCTTAAGCAACTATAATTGTTACTAATTATTTATTACATATAACATATATTTATGTTTATAAACATCCAACACTTACACCAGTATATGCCTTATGTTGTATCGTGGCAAAATTATTGTGTAATTATAAATATTGGTTAATAAAATACAATAAAAACAAGAACAGGAAAAACAAAAAAGGAC
This sequence comes from Callionymus lyra, assembly GCF_982586985.1. Taxonomy (NCBI): domain Eukaryota; kingdom Metazoa; phylum Chordata; class Actinopteri; order Syngnathiformes; family Callionymidae; genus Callionymus; species Callionymus lyra. The sequence continues at coordinate 12,952,465 of NC_141834.1, forward strand.
TTTAATTGTCAGTAAATATTTATGATGATGAAAAAGTTATACGAGGAGTACATAACAAAGTTTTTTAGGGGTAATACTAATTTTATTATTGTTCATCATATCCATTATTTTTTTTGTCTTGTCATTTTTAACTAAAATTCTTATTTCACTATAAATATCTGTATCTAGTTTTAGCCAAAGTTTCGAGGTTATACGAGTAGTAACATTTCAAAGTTTTGCAGATATACAAGGAATAACATTACGAAGTTTCGCAGTTATACGAGGAGTAATACTAAGAAGTTTTGCAGTTATACGAGGAGTAATACTAAGAAGTTTTGCAGTTATACGAGGAGTAATACTAAGAAGTTTCGCAGTTATACGAGGAGTAATGCTAAGAAGTTTCGCAGTTATACAAGGAGTAATATTAAGAAGTTTCACAGTTATACGAGGAGTAATACTAAGAAGTTTCGCAGTTATACAAGGAGTAATACTAAGAAGTTTCGCAGTTATACAAGGAGTAATACTAAGAAGTTTCACAGTTATACGAGGAGTAATACTAAGAAGTTTCGCAGTTATACAAGGAGTAATACTAAGAAGTTTCGCAGTTATAGGAGGAGTAACATTACGAAATTTCGCTTTTTTTTACAAGGAGTGACATTACAAAGTTTCGAGGTTATACGAGAATTAACAGTACAAAGTTTTGCAGTTATACGAGGATCAATACTATAAAGATTCGCTGTTATACGAGGAAAAAAAACTATGAAGTTTCACTGTTATACGAGGAGTAACATTACAAACTTTTGCAGTTAGACAAGGTGTAATATTACAAAGTTTTGCAGTTAGAAGAGGAGTAATACTATGACATTTCGTAGTTATAGGAGGAGTAACATTATGAACTTTCGCAGTTATACAAGTAGTAATACGCCAAATTTTCGTTTTTTTTTACGAGGATTAACATTACGAAGTTTTTCAGTTATCGAGAAGTAACATTACAAAATTAGAAAAATGCTTATAACACTTGCAGCAGGCTTTTTTCGTTTTTGTAGCTATATTGTTAAATAAAGTAATTAATATGGTTGAATCAATAAGTAAAAAACTAAAAAAAATTAAATCATAATAATTAAATTGAAATATTTTAATAAATGAAATAAAACAAATCCGGGAAAAATACAATTTTAAACAATTTAAATGTATCTTATTCCAATTAATGTGTTCCCTATGTAATATTCCATGTATTTCAACAAAATTCATATAAAATGAATATTCTTTCTGTCATTTATTTTCCTATGTTATGGCATGATCCCATTTTCATTAATTTCTTTTGTTTTTGTTAATGACTGCTCAAATTATCTGATACCCTTAAATAAAATTCCCTAAAAAGTGAATTAGAAAGATTTTTACAATCTCTAGTTTTGAAAAAAGACAAATTAAAGTAACGTTCAAGATGTTTTTTATCTTTAGAATGAAGCAAGACGAGTAAATTCAAAAGCTGTAGATGGTGATGATTTCCTAGATTCCCATAGACAAGCCGGGGTCGGTCAAAGAGCCGCGGACCCACAAGAGCAAAAAACGCACACGAGCCACAAATAAATTGGAAGCTATCGTTCTTGTTAGCGCGCCTCGTAGCGATGATGCGTCGCACACATACAAAGGTCAGAAAGTATTCACACGCGCCGCACATCCTCGCATCCGTCCTGCCGCCGCGAACATCATCCGACTCACATTTTCTCCAAGACCTTTTTGACCTTCCTCTCCCCCCGTCCCCTGACCGACCCCCTCGCCTCGCTTCGCATTCATCGCTCACTCTCAAGTCAAACACCAGAAACACACAGGAGTGAATTATCTTCCGAGCTAGACATTTTCTTCGGTGAGCGACGCACACAAACAGGGGGTTTAATTTGTGTGTTTATGCGACGCCCGGCGATTGCCGCTCGAAGCATCCGACCGCATCCAATTACAACCCGTTCAATTACGCTCTACATGCAACACTTGATACCGAGAAGACGGCGAGGTTTGAACAAGCGCACACACAAAAAGTGTGCGTCTGAGGCGAGGTTGTTGTCGACCTCTGGGGTTATTCCCTCGTTGGCTCGCCGTCACGTCTGATTGGCCGACTGCCGGATTCATCACATCCCACCAGAGATAGAAACAGACCTTGTGGCCTCTCACCTGTGTGTGTGTGTGTGTGTGTGTGTGCACCTGCTGTTGGCCGACTTCACTTGTGTGTGTGTGTGTGTGTGTGTGTGTGTGTGGAGCTGCAGGAGGGATGTTTGATGGACGAGACGGTTGCTGAAGCTCACACGTCTGAAGCATCTGTCCGGCACATGACAGTCCTGCAGCTGAACTCAAATACATCCAACACTTCCCTCCAGGAGGAAAACAAAGAGATGAAAACAGTGTCAAACCTCGACATAAAAAAGGAAATGTTGCAATAAAAGCAGCCGTTTCCATGCATGAGAAAATGACGGTGGCTCGTCAGATATGAGGGTGTTTTTAGCAAGAAAAAGATAAAAATGGTGATGAAATGTAGACGTTAAAAGACGATATGATCGACATGGTCGTAGAAAAGATCTGTAATCTCACGATAAATGTGACTTTAAATTACTTTTTTTTTTGTTTATCACATAATTAAGAAATGATTGGAAATCATCATCACAATTGTATTTATTTATCATCAACAAAGTTCTACGTAGAATTTGCACTTAATATTTTACTTTTGTTGGCAGTTTTACGAAGAGTAAAACTACGATCCTCGTGGAGTAACACTATGAAATTTCGCTCAGTTCTAAGAGGTGTAATACTACAAAGTTTTGCAGTTATACAAAGAGTAATACTAAGATCCTCATGGAGTAACACTATGAAGTTTTGCTCAGTTCTAAGAGGAGTAATAATACGAAGTTTCGCAGTCGTACGAAGAGTAAAACTGCGATCCTCGTGGAGTAACACTATGAAATTTCGCTCAGTTCTAAGAGGTGTAATACTACAAAGTTTTGCAGTTATACAAAGAGTAATACTAAGATCCTCATGGAGTAACACTATGAAGTTTTGCTCAGTTCTAAGAGGAGTAATAATACGAAGTTTCGCAGTCGTACGAAGAGTAAAACTACGATCCTCGTGGAGTAACACTATGAAATTTCGCTCAGTTCTAAGAGGTGTAATACTACAAAGTTTTGCAGTTATACAAAGAGTAATACTAAGATCCTCATGGAGTAACACTATGAAGTTTTGCTCAGTTCTAAGAGGAGTAATAATACGAAGTTTCGCAGTCGTACGAAGAGTAAAACTACGATCCTCGTGGAGTAACACTATGAAATTTCGCTCAGTTCTAAGAGGTGTAATCCTACAAAGTTTTGCAGTTATACAAAGAGTAATACTAAGATCCTCATGGAGTAACACTATGAAGTTTTGCTCAGTTCTAAGAGGAGTAATAATACGAAGTTTCGCAGTCGTACGAAGAGTAAAACTACGATCCTCGTGGAGTAACACTATGAAATTTCGCTCAGTTCTAAGAGGTGTAATACTACAAAGTTTTGCAGTTATACAAAGAGTAATACTAAGATCCTCATGGAGTAACACTATGAAGTTTTGCTCAGTTCTAAGAGGAGTAATAATACGAAGTTTCGCAGTCGTACGAAGAGTAAAACTACGATCCTCGTGGAGTAACACTATGAAATTTCGCTCAGTTCTAAGAGGTGTAATACTACAAAGTTTTGCAGTTATACAAAGAGTAATACTAAGATCCTCATGGAGTAACACTATGAAGTTTTGCTCAGTTCTAAGAGGAGTAATAATACGAAGTTTCGCAGTCGTACGAAGAGTAAAACTACGATCCTCGTGGAGTAACACTATGAAATTTCGCTCAGTTCTAAGAGGTGTAATACTACCAAGTTTTGCAGTTATACAAAGAGTAATACTAGGATCCTCATGGAGTAACACTATGAGGTTTTGCTCAGTTCTAAGAGGAATTATACTACGAAGTTTCGCAGTTATACGAAGACTAATACTATGATCCTTGTGGAGAAAAACTAGGAAGTTTCGCAGTCATACGTAGAGTAAAACTACGATCCTCGAGGAGTAACACTATGAAGTTTCGCTCAGTTCTAAGAGGAGTTATACTACGAAGTATCACAGTTATACAAAGACTAATACTATGATCCATGTGGAGTTATACTACGAAGTTTCGAAGTCATACGAAGAGTCAAACTACGATCCTCGAGGAGTAACACTATGAAGTTTCACTCAGTTCTAAGAGGAGTAATACTACGGAGTTTCGCTCAGTTCTAAGAGGAGTAATACTATGATCTTTGTGGAATTATACTACAATGTTTCACAATTTTATGAGGAGTAATAATACATGCCTTGCATACCAAAAGTAATACTACGAGCCTCTTGGGGTTATACGAGGAGTAATACTATTGAGCTTTTAAAGTACATTGTGTCAACTACTGTTATTTTATAGTGCTATATATATTAGAAATGAACCTATATTTAGAAGGATAAACCTTCATTAAAGGAAGTGAAGAATTAAAAAGAAAGTGTTGTTATCTAAAAGTGTTCTTTCATGTTGCTGGCTTGTGTCATTAGCCGACGACAGATGCTATTGCTAATCGCGATAAATCTTTCTTTGAACGAGGAAAGAGAAAACCTTTGAAGTTCCACCTGAGCGCGAGTTAAGCAAATGACTTGCTGTGCTCGAACCAACCGTCGAGGCTCAGGTTTGCATCACAATCAGCCCACGACTGGGATCCGGGATGGATGGATGGAGGCGAGCGAGCAGAAGGAAGGAGATGACGGGGGGAGATAGAGAAGGAGGGGAAAGAGATGAAGGGGTCAGCGGAGTGAGATAACTGGCGGGGAATGAGAGATGGACTAAGTGAAAGCAGATGGAGATATTTTACATAGACGGATGACAGGGGGTGCGACGAGGGGGGGCGAGGCGAAGAGATAATTACTTAGATAGACGGAGGAGTGAAAGACAGGAGCGAGGGAAGGGATTACAACTTCACACTGCAGTGGAAAGACTGGCAGCGTGAGACGGGAGGGGAGGACGGGTTGATGTCGAACAGAGACGGAGGTGTTTGAAAGTTGGTAAACAGTGGAGGAAGTCCTTGCCAGAGGGGATGAAGATGTCGTGGAGGTAAACAGTGTGGCATCATCTCTTGATGTGTTTGGTTCGCCGTCACAAACCAGCCACAGCTGTTCACTCGCCCGCCGCCGATTTACTTCCCAACGTGATGAACGACATGGAGCGGGAAGAGAAAATTGATGAGCGTAATCCTTAATGAACGTCTGGAATGAGCCGGAGTCGAGAGGAATTCACTTTGACGCGAAGTCTTTGTGTTACGGTGTAGCTTTGATTTGAACTATTGTTTATAACGCCATTATTTCATCTAAATTTCTTATTTCACTTTAAATATCTGTATCTAGTCCAAGCCAAAATTCCGAAGTTATACTAGGAGTAATACTACAACTTTTCGCTGTTTTACGAGGAGTAATTCTACTAAGTTGCGCAGAGTTTTCCGAGGAGTAACATTACAAAGTTTTGCAGTCATACGAGGGGTAATACTATGAAGTTAAGCAGAGTTTTCTGAGGAGTAAAATTACAAAGTTTCGCAGTTATACGAGGAGTTACATTACGAAGGTTCGTGGTTATACGAGGAGTAACATTAAGAAGTTTCGCAGTTATACAAGGAGTAATATTACGAAGTTTCGCAGTTATACGATGAGTAATACTACAAAGTTTCGCAGAGTTTTCCCAAGTAGTAACAAAGTTTTGCAATCATATGAGGGGTAATACTATGGCGTTTTGCAGAGTTTTTCCGAGGAGTAACATTACAAAGTTTGGCAGTTAAAGAGGAGTAAAGTTACGAAGTTTTGCTGTTAAACGAGTAGTAAAGTTACGGAGTTTTGCGGATATACGAGGAGTAACATTACAAAGTTTCACAGTTATAAGAGTAACATTATGAACTTTCGCAGCTATACGAGGAGTAATATTACTAAGTTTGGCAGAGTTTTCCGAGTAGTAACATTACAAAGTTTTGCAGTCATACGAGGAGTAATACTACAAATTTTTACAGTGTTTTTCGAGGAGTAACATTACAAAGTTTGGCAGCTATACAAGGAGTAATATTACTAAGTTTGGCAGAGTTTTGCGAGTAGTAACATTACAAAGTTTTGCAGTCATACGAGGAGTAATACTATGAAGTTTTGCAGAATTTTCACCGAGGAGTAACATTACAAAGTTTCGCAGTTAAAACGAAGAGTAATAGCATGAAGTTTCATAGTTATATATGGAGTAATGTTACTAAGTTTTGCAGAGTTTTCCAAGTAGTAACATTACAAAGTTTCGCAGTTAAACGAAGACTAATAGCATGAAGTTTCGTAGTTATATAAGGAGTAATGTTACTAAGTTTTGCAGAGTTTTCCGAGTAGTAACATTACAAAGTTTCGCAGTTAAACGAGTTGTTAAGTTACGAAGTTTTGCGGTTATACGAGGAATAACATTACAAAGTTTCGCTGCTATACAAGGAGTAATATAACTAAGTTTGGCAGAGTTTTGCGAGTAGTAACATTACAAAGTTTTGCAGTCATACGAGGAGCAATACTATGAAGTTTTGCAGAATTTTCACCGAGGAATACAAAGTTTTGCAGTTAAACGAGGTGTAAAGTTACGAAGTTTTGCGGTTATACGAGGAATAACATTACAAAGTTTCGCAGTTATACGAGGAGTAAAAGTTTCGAAGGTTCAATGTTCCTACGTGACATTGAATTCAAATGTATTATGGGATGCCTATAAAGTCTTTCTAAACTGTTTTCTGTTGTTAATTTGTGAAGTTTCTTTTAGTAAACGTTTGTGGATCCAAAAATCAAATTCTATTTGTTCCCACGTAATGAAAAGCAACGCGATCCACCGGTTCGCTAAAACATCTTCTGTTCCTAATCCTGTAATGATTTCTCTTCTTCCGTTTTTACTCGTGAACAACATTTACTCGTCTCGTTTGTCCAGTACACGGACATTACTTCATCCCACTTTTGGTCGACGGTAGCAACACAACACCTCCACACATCTTAAATACTTTGTCCAAGGTCAGAAAGAGCGTTTATGTTTTGAAACAAGAGCTTTGTTTATCAACCAGCGAAGGCTTTTAGGAGCCGAGTGTTAACTAAAAGCAGATCCTCCGCCGTCCATTAGTACACGATGTTTCCTGCATCGCTGCCAACAGGTTCGGAGAGAGGATGGAGAGATGTGGAATTAAAGCCTGAAAGAGGAGAGAGAGATGATGCGATAGAGATGAAACCCGTCGTGTCGCTGCCCTGTTTACGTCCGTCTTTTGTCTGCACGGATGATGGAGTATGAAGCTGACTTAGTGTCAGACTCCGGCTGACACCATACTGTACTTGCGAGGAGATTAAAGAGAGAGACGTGGGAAGACGGGAGGACGGAGGAGAGGAGAGGTGGAGGGAACGCAAGGAGAGAGAGGACGAGATGCAGATAGTTGCTGTTGTTTAGTGTTTGTTTTCCTGTCGAACCTGTCAATTTTCCTGCTCACCTCCGACCCGTGTCTCCCCCCCAACTATATGTGGACGTTTTTCTTTTTTCTTTTTCCCTTCCTGCTCTTCATCCCTCGCTTCTGTCGTATTAAATTTTAATTCCCTGCAGTGAAGGTCCAAAGACTTTGATAGACACACTGAGGTGAAAGCGAAATCATATCTATAACAACAAGAGGTGATGAGTCTTTGTGTTTATAGGTGTGTGTCTGTGTGTGTGTGTGTGTGTGTGTGTGTAATTCAATGAATACTTTTGATATATATATATATATATATATATATATATATATATATATATATATATATATATCTATAGATGGATAGATGGATAGATAGATAGATGGGTGGATGGATGGATGGATGGATGGATGGATGGATGGATGGATGGATGGATGGATGGATGGATGGATGGATGGATGGATGGATGGATGGATGGATGGATGGATGGATGGATGGATGGATGGATGGATGGATAGTTGGATATGTCTTCCTGACCCTTAGTTTTATACACGACCCTGTAACTCTATCATGTTCTATTACAAAGACACTGTTTGTATTAGTGCCATTACCTTCTGCAGGAGCCAAGTTCCCAGATAGTTGTGCATGTATATATATATATTTAAAAAAAAACAGTTTAAGAAATTGATTGTGTTATTATAAAGTGAACGTTCCATTTAATCCATATAATTGAAAACATTTTTTCGTTTTTTTACATTTCAGCTTCTGTCTTTTCACATTTTTTTGCTTGTTCCAAGAATTTAGCTTAAATTCACCCCGTAACACATACTATCTGGAGAAACAAAAAATGTGTAGGTTCTTTTGTGTGTCGTAATGATGGATATTTTACACACATTATAGAAGGAAACTTTTTAGCTGATTTTCAAAATGCACATGTCTTTAATTATACGTAAAGCAAGAATTTACCTATATATATTTAACAAATGTAATAAATGTTATTATTAAAATTATTCCATTTATACATTACATTGTGTTAAAAAAATGCAAGTATTACAAATGCATATTTGAAAATAACATTTTATACTTGTTTCTTTGTTTTACACACAACCCTGTAACGCTTTCATGTTCTTTTACAAAAACACTGTTTCTTTAAGTGACGTCAGATAATTATACATATTTATTCTTTTCAGTTTAGTACACAAACAAATAAAGAATATGACCTAATATGAACTTACCATTCAATTCATATTGGTTATACATTTCAGCTTTTGTCTACTTGAAATTTGTGCAAAGAACCACTTTTGTGTGTAGTTTAGCTTAGCTTGTTTGTATCATAAAGTGAACGAAAGTTTACACTGAAAATGTTGCTTGTTAGCTTATTCAAGAAGTCATGCTGATATGAAATGTATCATAAGTTAAGTCACATTTGTCGTACATAAAGTTAATGGCTTGTCTTTGATAATTGAAAAAAGACAGAAAAATGGCTAAAGCGCCACAGATGTAGCTCAAAATTAGCATCACCTTAAACACAAACTAGCCAAACTAGCTAGCGATGCTAATCAAGTTCCCGCCCTCGTGCGACATGAATCGATTCCACGTCCGTCTGTCGTTTATTTAGACGACCTGTTTTTTCGGTAAAACACACAAATATCCCCGTCTTTAAAAGTGTGTAATTGTGGGTCAGAGCTTGTTTAGCGTCGTCAGCAGAAAGTTGGCAGTGAAACTGATCAACCATTATCCCAGCATGGGCGTGGATGTTTTATGTGCCACTTTGTGCGCACATGTGTGTGTGTTCGTTGGGCTTAATGATCTTTTTGGATGTTCTGGTGTGGCGGATATTGAGATGGATGGTCCATATGCTCTTTACGGTCCATGCATATTTCATATTTCAGGCATCACTTATACGGCCAGGGATGTTGCCGAGGGACGTGGGCCGACTTTATTGGAGCTCGTATTCACTTCCCACTCCTTTGTCTCCGTTGAATAACCCAGCGTACGTTTCATGACATTTAAGAACGACTCCTACACAACTTTTAAACCCTGATGTCGAGCCTGAAATGTCGCTTCTCCAGCGTGGATCGCTCTCACGTCTGAGTGCAAAGAAAGCGATGGGTTAAGTGGGAACTCACACCCTCGTAAATGAATGTTTCCTCTCGGAACATGGAACCGTTAAGCACAGGAACGTTAGACACGTTTGTAATGAAGGACAAAAGCAAAGTAAACATTGTCTGTCAAACTTTCTAAACAGCTTTCTTTTATTCTTTTATACTTTTATTTTTGAAGGTCATTTGTTTCTTCTCGTCTGGACTATTGTAACAGTTTGTTTTCTTGTCTTAACAAGAAGGATCTGTCTCGCCTGCAGATACAAAACTCTGCAGCGAGAATTCTGACCCGCTCTAGTAGAAGAACTCACATTTCTCCGATCCTTAAAACTCTTCACTGGCTGCCAGTTTCTTTCAGGATCAACTTTAAAATTCTGGTTCTTACTTTCAGATCTATTCATGGTCAGGCTCCTCCTTACATCACTGATCTGATCCAGCCTTACACCCCAGCTCGGGCTCTGAGGTCTGTGGATCAGAATCTACTGATGGTTCCTGAACACGCTTCAGGACCAGAGGAGAGAAATCCTTCCAGGCTGTTGCTCCTAAGCTTTGGAACGATCTTCCTCTCTCTTTGCGCTTGATGGAGTCTACTGACTCCTTTAAGAAACATCTTAAGACGTTTCTATTTGTTCAGGCTTTTCCTTGATTTTCTGGAAGTCCTGTTGTGTTATCAGTTTTATCTCGATCTTTAAAGTATATACTTTATTGAATATTGTTTTGATTGTTTAAGCGCTTTGTGACCCTGGTCTCGAAAAGCGCTATACAAATAAATATTACTTACTTACTTACTTACTAATGTTTCTATTATTTAGATACATTTTTAAGCTTATATTATTAATAAATGTTTGTTTCATTTATTCAAAAATCTTTATTTAATTGAAAGTTTTGTTCACGTCTTTAAAAAATGAATGTAAATCAGTTCAATAAGAAACATTTTTGAATAACTTTTTTAACCAAAATGTTGTTTTTTGTGTTTTTACATTTACAAAACAATCAAACAAAAATTACCATAACTAACAGAACCCCCCCCCCCCTCACCACTGAAAATAAAATGAGCAAAATATTTAATAAATAAATAAAACCCAGTGCACATGTATACATTTTGTTCTTAAATTCGGTACCTCCATGTTATTGTGTTTTTAAGCATTTCATTTTCAACATTTAATTCAATTGATTCTATATGAAAACAAGTTAAATCAATTTATTTTTTTATTTAATATTTTTTAAATTCTTAGCATTGAAAGGTTGATTTTTGTTTTATAGAATAATTTAATTTAAAAAATATAGATACATGATACATTATCTAAAACGTTATTTATAACTCATTGGCTCTATAATTCAAACGTTTTTATATTTCATTTAGGTTTAGGATTAAAGAATCTGATTGAGGAATTACAATATCAAACTCAGTATGAAAAAACGTGGTTTGATTGTCTTTTTTGTTTAGGAATCTTAATTAAACTTAAAGCAACAATAAGTAACATTTGAACTTTTTTCCCACATATTTTCTGGAATAACGTTTTAATTTTGATTAGATATAACTCGCTCAGTAAAACGGTTCTGGGCTGGAGACGGCACTTGTATTAATTTCCATCATGGTCGATGTACTGAAAGTACTTTTTGAACTTAAAAAAAAAGTTTTTTTCAAACAAATTCACATATATATATATATATATATATATATATAACTTTTTTACATTTAGTAAGTTCTTAAAATGGAGGGAGCCATAAAAATGTGCGTTCAATATTACATAGTGCTGCTTTAAAGCAAGTCATTGTGGGTCAACTTAACATATACTTAACTCTGGAGGCCCGAAAACAAATGTTTCCAGGGCCCTCCGGGTCACCTTGACCCACAGATAACACTGGTGTTTAAGATAATAAATTATGCTTTAAAGATGTTCGATTTTTACGATGGTTTTTTTTTTATGAATCTTTTCTTGGCTATTAAACTTCTTGGCTTTTGAAGGTGATATCTGAAGAAAGTTCATCAGGAAATGTGGTTTTTAAACCCCCCCCCCCGCCTTCCCACCACTTCCTCCTGTTGCTGACTCGGGGAATATAAGATATTTATGGTGAGGAGATAAAGAGGACATAAATCAAGAAGTGAAGAAGAGAGTGCAGGCAGTTAAAAATTGGTCGACGCGGTCACTTTGCTAAAGTGGATTTAGGATTCAGAAGATGAACAGTTTGAACGTGTCGGATGAGTAGTTAATGTAGGGGGCGCTATGATAAACTCTCATGGTATAATCATAGAAATGGGAGCTTTTTTTGTGGCGACGATCCACCATTTTGACTTTCCACTAACTTTAGACCCGCTCCAGAAGTTCTACCTCGAGTCGTGACGGCGTCAACCGTGGAGAGAAGAATGATTGACAGTGAAGAGAAGGACGACAGAAAGGGAGAGAGTTGCTGTTGATAGAAGAATGAAAAGATGTCAGAAGAGATTGAACCTGGAGTGAAAGAGAAGCAGATGGAAGGACAGTGATGAGTGAGCGACGGAGGAGAAACGAGGGAGTGTTTCACGTTTGTGAGGAACTCAAAGTTACCGGATCATCAGGAACGATCACAAGAAACGTTATTATCAATTAGCAATAATTGTATATAACAAAAAACTTTTTTTTTTTCATATAACAAGGCAATTTTTCTGCTTTTTTTAAAATTATTTAAATACATGAAGCTTTATATTATTTAAACGTTGTTTTTTTTAAATTAATAAGTATGTGTTATATTAATATTTACAATTTTGTTCATTTGTATTTGTTTTTTTTAAGGATTTAATTTATTTAAATATTTGAATTAAATCGTTTTTATATTGAATGGTTGAATTAAAAAATCACTTAGTTTAAAAATAATTAAATTCTTCTAGCATCGTTTTTGTTTTTATAGAATAATTGAATAAATAATTAAGATCCTGAAAATATTGATGTTTTTTTTACGATATTCTCAGTCCAATAATTAAGAATAAAACGTTTTTAAATTTAATAATCACATCATTGAATCATTTTTTATATTTAATTTAATATGCTTACAACTAAATTAATATTCTATTTTATTTAGAAAATGTTTTTTATTAATGGAATTAAAATATCAAACTTTACATGTAAAAAGAATGTACAATAATTATCTTACATTAAATTATTTACAAAACACAAACATAATTACACCTTTCAATATTAAAATTATTGAAGTAATGCATTTTAAATAATTCAACCCTTTTAATATAGAAGTTATTTAATTAAATAATTGAAAAATAAATAACCATTCAATATCCTAATGGCCCTGATATACTTCTATTAAAATATTTTCTTAATTATTATTTGTATTAAAAATCCATTAAAAAAATGGAATGCATGTAATATTCAGGAATATTTGTTCAATATTGAATGAAAACAACACAGAACTGTGAGGACGAGCGAGTTGTTGTTCCTCTCGCTGATGCTGCTCCGATAATTACCTCTAATGTGTAATGGAACACCCGGCAAAGTGTCGCAATTTGCGTGCCGTAATTCCAGGATGTTGTGTGACCGAGTGTACGGTGTGATTACATTTAATCACCAGGCGTCACAGTGCATTAACCAAACATCTCTATTCTTCGTATTCCTGCTTTAATTTCATGTTTTGTGGGGAGAAGGACTTACGAGGGCGGCGGAGTCGTGGCGGGGCCGCCGAGGAAGGTTGTGTTTCTCCGGATGAGCGAGTGTTGTGTGTTTAACAAGACTTTTCTCCATGATCTTTGATTACGAGAAGATCCTTCCTCTCCTGGTGAAGCGTTGTTTGCTCGCGTTAAATCTGGAGTCTTATTGTTCTTCCACGGAACCTCCTTCATCCTCTCGTGGGTTTAAACTCTGTCGGATAAAAGACGTGAGCAGCAGGAATCCCCGGGCGGGTCTGGACCGGTGAGCGCATGATAGTTCTGGTACATTAGGGGTGTCAGGAAATATTGATACAGCGACATATTTCAAAACTCCTTGCATAATACACTATATTGTCTATATTTAACAGCTTGTTTTATTTTAACAAAATATTGTTCAATTATTTTATTATAGTTTGTTCATAGTTTATATTTAAATAAAGTCTATGTAAAATATATATATATTTTAAATCTATTTACAATGAACATGTGGTGTATATAAAATATTCATTGTGTTTGTTCATTTTTGTGGTGCAATTGAACTTATGTCCTGCGCAGCTAAAGGATTTTGGCAACGACTGAGGACAAGAGGATACAGTCGACTAAAGCAGCATTTAAAGCTAATATTTGAAGAGTAATTACGGTTTAAATGTACAAAAGTTTAAGTTTAAAAGGCCGTAAACGTAGAATATTATGAAAATCGAGATAAAGTATAGCAATAATAATAATAATAATAATAATAATACATTTCATTTAACAAGTAGAGTGATAACTGAATATTAATCAAATATATGTGTGGTGTAATTAAAGGAGAATTATATAAATTAGTGTTAAAGAATAATTAGGAAAAAAAAGAAAATAAATAACATTATAAGTATTGATATAAAATCATTGTAAAAAAAAACGTTTAAAGAAAATCAAATACTACTAAATATATATATGTATATATATATATATGTATATATATGGGTTTTGCCTTAAAGATAATCTTGTTTTAGTAGAAATGAGTGAATGTAATAACTTATAATGTAGGTATGTTTACTTATTTTACTTTTTATTATTGTTTTATTTTATTCATCATTTACTAAATTTCAAATAATTCAGAGGTTGTTTTAAAATGAAATAATTTGATTAAAAATATATTTACATCGACCCTATATATAAAATATTCACAGGCTTTGTTCACTTTCGTGTTGCAATTAAACTCCTGGCTGCTAGATGGCAGCAGTCATTATGTCCTCCACAGCTACAGGATGCTTGTGATGACTGAGGACAGGAGGATACAGTCGACTTCAGCAGCATTTAAAGCTGTTATTTGACGAGTAATTACGGTTTAATTGTACATAGGTTTATCAAAGACTATTAAAAAAAAAAGACCTGGATGAAGAAAAAGTTTTATGATGTATTAGAAATATAATTTTCTACTTCTAAATCTAGAAATTTATGAATAGAACTGAGATAAATTATATTATTATAAATTATAATAATAATAAATTAAATACATAAAGTAGACTGATAACTGTATATTAATGAAAAATACATTTTGTATATTTAGAGGAAACATGTATACAAAAAAGAGATAAAAAACAAAAGTTTTCATAAAAAAAAAAAAAGCTTTTCGTAAAAAAAATGGATTTCTTATTATTATTATTAAGTTTGCATAAAAGCAAACTTGTTTGAGTAGAAATTAGCGAGTGTAACAAAGTTGTATTGTTTACATATTTTCCTTTTTTATTCATTTACTTTTAAAACTACTAAACCAGTGTATAAATGGTTCCCACCTGTTGATGTAGAGAAACATTTAATTCAAACATCAAGAACAAAAAGCCATGATGTGTCAAGAGTATTAAAAAACCCTGAAAAAAGACACTTGAGAATCTGAATCTTGCTCTAACAGCTCAATTTAAATCTGGCATTTTGCTATTTTCTCTTTGTGCTGCAGCTCCGCATTTGTGGCTCCTTGGAATGAACCCAAATGTTCCTCTCTTTGTGGCTTTTAGCCTTTTTTCTTTTTTTTCCTCTCCTCCTTTCTGCAGCCAAACAAAAGCCTCTAAAGACAGACGGCGGAAAAACGCAGTGGAAGTAAATTTTCTAGTAATAGCTGATGATTTGAGATAATGGACATATAATAAGTGCTACTTAATTAGCCATTACAGAGACAGGGGAGGGACGTGGATAAAGAGGGGGATGGATGGTTCGGAGCAACCGAGCAATGAACTCCTGTCGCCCCCTTTTTTCCCTTTTTTAGGGCTACAATAGCGAGGGCTTCTTTGGTCGTCATGGCGACTAATGTTGGAAACCAGCTGTGGTTTTGTCTTGGAAGGCCATTAGGCCGGGGCACAGTTGGCACTCTAGTTTTTTTTTTTTCTGGTTCCACTTCCTGCGAGTTCCAGCGCCGAGTAGATCCGTGATTAACTTGTCAGACTTTTTGGGGTCGCGTAATGGTTCCTGGGTAGGATGTGGCCCCCGTGTTTATCACTCAAGTACACGCTGATGAAGAAGTATTTGTGAATCCTATCCGACCCGGGGTCGGCTTGACGGATGGTTCTGTCGCTCTCCTCTCGTTCCTTTTTTCTTATGAATCCGGGCTCAGAGAAAATGTTCTGCTGTTCGTCAGCTTCGGGGCGCAAAAAAACATCTGGAACGAACCAACGCTGAAGTAAACACTGCTTTTCTAAAACATTAACCGTACGCTGGACGTCCTGGAAAACTGCTCCGGGCTCTGTGTCCGAGAAGAAGCATTTTGTTGCTTAAGCTAGCATCACATCCATCAACACAACAAATGTGTACACAACTTGTTTGTGTTGATGGTCTCGATTTTGCGATGTATGGCTTGAAATTTTGGCTTTTTTTTGTTGGAGTAGTACAGGTTGTGCTGAGTCTGATGTTCAGTCAGAGAGAAAACGTAAACACAGAATAATGAATATATAAGCTATCAATACGATACCGTATTGATGTTCAACAGCACTGCACCTATTTTTGAATGAAAATCAAATGTAATTTGACAGTTTTTTAAGGTTCATATTTAAATAAAACAATTGTTTTTTTTAATTACAATTGACATGCAAATATTCCTATAGTTTGTTCATTGTTGTGCTGCAATTTAACTTCCGGCCGCTAGATGGCAGCAGTCATTATGTCCTCCACAACTAAAGGAACAATAAAATTCCTGAGAGATCCCTGGCAATATCTGGGGACGAGAGGATACGGTCGCCTCCAGCAGCTTTTAAAGCTGATGTTTGGACATATTTTGTTTTATATTAATAAAATATATACTTGTTACTACAGTATCACGATATATATTGTATCCTTTCCCAAATATTGTGATACTTACTCTTAGCGTGTATATGATGGATATGTTGAACTGAACAATACATTTTTTTCATTGTTACACTTTAGATAAGTTAACAAACCACATATTCGTATTTGTATTTGCTGGTTGTTTATCAATGGAAAGTACTTTTAAGCATTTATTCTTCATGATTATATTCTTACTTATAATGTTCCATTTAGACATCACTCTTATAACTTATTTACACATAAAGTAACAATACGTTGGTTGATCATATTTGTTTCTGGCTCCCTCCAGTGTCTCAACAGTGTAATTGCAATGTCAAGAAAACAACTACAGCACGGCCGCTACAGTATTTACAAATGAGAGAAATATCAGTAATGAATTCAAACGCTGTCCCCTACTGACGACGCAAAGTAGTGCAGTGAGGAGCAACGTCAAAGTAATAGCTAGTCCAGTGGTTTGGGACTTAATTTATTCGATATTTCACGGCTCTCAATTTGATATGAGGTTTTTATGAGTTAGGACCGAGCAAGAGACTTCATCTTTGCACTGTCAGGTGGTTAACCCTTGTGTTAACACAGGGTCAAGGTGACCCGAAGGCCTGGAAACAAACATGTTGTGGTATCCCTCGTGTTGTCTCAGGGTCAAGGTGACCCGAAGGCCCGAAAACAAACGTGTTTGTTGTATCCCTTGTGTTGTCTCAGGGTCAAGGTGACCCGAAGGCCCGAAAACAATCGTGTTTGTGGTATCCCTTGTGTTATCTCAGTTTCAAGGTGACCCAAAGGCCCCAAACCAGATGTGTTGGTTCACCTTCACACAGAGACAACACAAGGGATACCACAAACACATTTGTTTTCTGGCCTTTGGGTCACCCTGACCCAGAGATAACACAAGGTTTGAGGAATAAAGATACTCTTATTAAATGTTATTTATTTATATCTTTGATTACATTGTTAAGATGAAACAATTCCTTTAAGGAAAACACACGTAAAATCTGTAAATTCACAGCGAAATCTGACAAAAATTCGCCATAAATCAACATTTTTTAAAGGTTAAAAAAGTCCAGTCAAAGAAAATGATGCGTTGCCGCTTTAATAAGTAAGTCATTTGTTTATTAAAGGTCCTTTGTGGCCCTTTATCTTAAGTGCCTCCTCATTTTCCAGTGTTTTCTCACTGAAGATTGGACGGGATCAGACTTAACCGACCCCGTGAGGAAAATTTACGTCCCTTCCTTGCACATTCAGCAGGACCGCGCCAGCGTACCGGGGCCAGGAAGTGGACTCGGTGCAGGACGGGGGGGGGGGGGGGGGGGGTTTTGGTTGCGGCAGATTGATCGGGTTTCACAGGACGCTGATGAACCATCAATCCGTCCGAGCGCTTTGATTTGCCGCGGCACGGGTCAGCACCGGTGTCGGGGAGGTTTGGTTGGGGGGGGGCAGGGACTCCTGGAATCGATGGCCCGGGTCAGAGGGTAACGTCTCGCTGAGTGCTGAGTCCATACACAGGCGTCAGATGGGATCAGCATCAATCACGGGCTCAGAAACATACGCCGCCTGTCTCAGGGCCTCAGCGCCGGGTCCAGGCCCGGGCGTCTGCCGGGATCAGTGTTGCTCGTGTAGCAGCTTCTCGGAGCAAGACTCGCCGGGAAACACTGGATCTAGACGGAGCGGCGAGGATTGATGGGAGAGCAGCGAGAGCAAGTCTCCAGATGTTCTGTGGATTTCTCTCCTCTCCGAAGTCGACGTGCCCCGGATTGAAAAAACACGAGTTTGGATTTAAATGATGTTTTAAAAAAAACACGCTCCTGCTTCTACATTCGCTGCATTCAAAAACCCCTGCTGAGATTCGCACCCACAACAACAAAGAACTGTTTGTTTTTTTGTTGTTTTTAACCTCAACAGGAATAATAACAAAAATCTCCACTTTTCTTTTGGTCTCCTTTTCTATGAGACGTTTACTTTTATTTAACGAATGTTGAATTGACTTAATTTAACGTTTTAGTCACACATGGAACGTACGATACTATAGAAACCTTGTTCGATCGTTCTAAGCAGCCAGTTAATGTGATTGGAAAGCTATATGTCAATCAAACTACATTGATATTTGTCCCGCCCCTTTGTTAGCATCAATTTAGTTTTGGGATTATGTGGAGTTAATTCTTAAAAAAAAGTTTTTGTTACAACGTTTTCAGGTTATCTACCCCACCTTTAATTTGAAAAAAACTTAATTTCTTTAAATATAATGTGTTTCTATTAATCTCCTCTTTGTTAAGTAAATGATGAAGGAACTGGATGAACCATCCGTTATGAAAGCGGAGCAAGACGTCAATATTTATTCTGTGCTTACTATAAGTTTGCACACAATGTTTTGAAGAACACCTATCTCACATTTATGGAAACTAGTTTTTTAATTAATTAATTTTTTTGGATCAATTGATTTCACTGTTTTTTAACAACTATATTCTATATTTTTAGCTAATTCCTGTCTTGTTGTTTAATAGCAAAGTCTAGAATCTTTACATTTTTCGTAACATCTATTTTTGTTGTTAAAAGTTAAGGTAAGGTAAAACTTTATTGAAGTTGCATATGTCCAAACATCAGCTTTAAAAGCTACTGGAGTCGACCGTATCCTCTCGTCCTCAGATATTGCCAGGGATCTCACAAGAATTTTACTGTTCCTTCAGTTGCGGAGGACTCAATGACTGCTGCCATCTAGCGGCTGGAAGTTAAACTGCAACACAACAATGAACAAACTTTATGAGTATTTGCATGTTAATTGTATTTAAAAAACAAATGGCATTTGGAACTTTAAATCTGAAATTTAGTTTTTAACGATAATGATAACCTGGAGAAACTATGGGCATAACTTGTGGGGTCGTTTTTTAAATCTCACAAGCGACTTAAATTTTACGATTTAATTGAAAAATCTATAACTACTATAACTACAATTGAAATTGATACAAACGGCTAATTCTTGGGGGTAATTTTACGTATAATTTTATCTATTATTTTAGATCAATTCCGAAGAAAACTAACCTTTGAAAAACATCCTGCTAAATGGAATTGTTTTGAAATGTTGTCGGGTTAAAATATCACCATTTTTCTTACAATAAAAACCAAATGTAAGTTTGAAAGCGTAGTTTCAAACACATTTAACGCTTTGGAGCTTGAGTTTGACTCAATAACGAGTATCTTTCCGGACACGTAGGTGTAATTAAACGTACAGCAGTGACTTTATTGAGTCACAATAGCTCGGTAAGTAAAACCCTAAGACACACGAGCGTAGAATTCTGCTTCCCGTCGTAACAAAAGAACCGACGTCGGTTCAGAAGCTTCGACATAAGATGATGAATTACAGCGGAAACCAAAAATCAATGAACATGCAAATTGAATTTTCTCTTTTTCTTTCCTGTGATCTTCATCTCGTGGGTTTCGTGTCCATCTGTTGTTTCATGCGGTCGTTCATCTTTAATTTCCTGCGTTTTAATCATCATATCTACACGGGCAGCACACGCGTGTGATTGATGACGGGATCACACGTGTGCGGCGGACTCCAAGGTCTGTGTTTTCAAGGGAACAGTAACGCGAGGTCCGAGCCGACGGAGGTTTTCACACGCCATAGAGTCGATATATTCCAGCCCCGGCGCGGAAGAAAAAAAAAAAGGGGGGATGATGAAGTAGTTTAGATTAAAAATATCAGGGCAGTTAAAGCGAAGACGCAATGAGGCGTGACTGGAGGAAGAGACAGCTGCTTTAAGATGCTCGCCACATGTTTATGAGGACTCGTAAATGTGCTTTTCCCATCTTTTTAGATGAAAAAATGGAGGAAAAATAGGATGTGGCGAAAGTATAAATGGTCTTCAGAGTCAGAAGCTTCTGCTTTTCACGTTTCTTTTTATAAAACTGAGTCATGAATCACTCACTTTCGAACATTCCGACGTGTTTTGCTTTGAAATAAGCATTTTAATGTGAGATATTTAGCTGGAGGTGCAGAAAAAAACTGGGAAAAAGCTCAACATTTAATTCAAACTGTTTCAAGAAAGTATTTTGTCATCAGAAGTTTAACTTTAATTTAAAAAATAAAATTATAATAATAATAGTATTAATTCAAAGAATGGTTGAATATTGAATTAAACTAAAACAGAAAATGATGATTTTGATAATATTTATGTAGAAATAAATAGCTTTAATATAATAATATGTGTTTTGTGTTTTAAAATTATACAGTTCGGTTAATAAAATAAATATTTCAGTAAAATAATATAGATTTAACCAAATTAAATGAAAAAATAAGAAGAATATGTGTTTTTGTATTTTTAAATTCTTAAATCAGGTTAAAATAGAAATTATTCAGTAAAATAATATGGATTTAGCAAAAAATAATTAAAAAATAAAAGTAAAAATGGCAAAAATGAGAAGAACATGTGTTTTTCTATTTTTAAATTCCAAATTACAGTTATTAAAATAAATACAAAAAAATCAGTGAAATAATGAAGATTTGACAAATAAAAGGTGTATTTCAAAATAAAATAAAAATGCAAACATTTAAAGAATGTGTTTTTGTATTTTTAAATTCCAAAATATGAAAAAATGTGAACAGAAAATAAATAGTTCAATAAAAACGATGAAATTCTAGTTATAAATATATGTATTATTTTTGACTTGTCAAAATTGTGTTAGTTTTCTTTTTAAACATATATTTTTAAATGATTTTTGTGTTTTAAATTCACCTATTTAGATGTAAACTTCCTTTCTAGCCCCACTATATTTCAGAGCTGTGTCTCAACAAATAAATAAAATCCTAACCTCACTTAAAATCTTGAATTAAGTCACTCTCTCTTATCTCGTTCAATTCCTTCTTTCCTCTAATCTTCTTCTTCATGGTCATTTAAGTGAAACATTAAAGTCATTCCTGATCGTAATCTTTGATTTATTTATCGTCTCCCTGTTCGCTCGGATCAGAAGGTCGTCGTAATCTGACTCGTGTTTGCTGGACACAAATGATGATGAAGGCTGCTTCCATTATTAGTGTGTGTTTTTATGTGTGTGTGTGTGCGTGTGTGCGTGTGTGTGTGTGTGTGTGTGTGTGTTGGACAGCCTTGATAGCAGGCAGGATATTACAGTCTCACTCATGACAGCTATTGATTATAATGGGGGAGAATTTAGAACCTTGGAGACACACAAACACACACACATACACACACACAAATACACAACATAGTAAATAATGAAGCTTCATGAAGCTTTTAGACTCTGGATCTGATTGTCAATCAATCGCCGCCTGCTTTCTCAGTGCCTGGTCAATCAAAGACTCGTCCGCTGAAGAGGAAGAAAATCTTTTTCTCGAGATCGACTTTTTTTTAACCACATTTTGACTTCCTGACTCTTCACAACAATAGTGTTTCTCAAGAGGCTTCATTATGAACGGCTTAGGAAACCAGAAATAAAAGAAGTGATCGTGAAAAATGGCTTCAAATGTTGGGGAAATTTAAAAGTAATTACTCAAGTTACAATGTTAAAAAAGTCGTTTTTCTTCCATCAGATTTCACAGATTATTTAAATGATTTTACTTCAGACTTAAAGGTTTCCATTGTGGTTCGTGAGGATTTTTCAGAGTGTATTTACGTCACATAAATAAGATTTAAACGTTATAGAGTTTATTCTTCTTCTTTTTTTTTCACTGTTTTGTTCATAATAATAATAGAACTTCTTATTTAAAAAAGCCTTCCTCTCAAGGACTGACTTTCGAGGACACTTTACACGTGAGAAAACAAACAATAAATTCACATAATAACATTATTTAAAAAAAGAAAATCAAAAAATACAGTCAAATGAAATCATAAAAGCATAAAAGGTAGGTTTAAAATAAAGGAAATGGCAACAAAAACAATTTTATGAATTCAATTCAGATAAACCTCAATATGTATATAGTTCTTTTATTTCTTTTATGTGTATGTTTCTGTTTATTTGTTTTATTTTCCGTTAAATCAAAGAATCAACAATAAGATGAGACCGAAAAAAAAACACAACTTTACAGTGTGATATTTATAAATATATTGAATTGTTACTTTTATTATGTTTAACTTGCAGGGGCCGTGGAGAATAGTGGCACATGTGGCCCCCAGGCCTTACTTTGATTGATCAGGTCCACTATATTTCATTGTCGGTTAAAAAAAACATAAAAAACTTTACCGTGTGATATTTATAAATAATTATAATAAAATGATATATATTTATTTGTTACTTTATTATGTTTTTACTCGCGTGGGCCGCGGTGAATAGTGGCACATGTGGCCCCCGGGCCCTACATTGATCAGGTCCACTTTATCTCATAGTTGGTTAAAAAAATCCTCATTTCATTAAACATCCTTAAAAAAAAGGGAATAAAAGCCTTTTTTCTCATGTCAATGTTTGCTGCTTTAAACCTTTAAACAAATCCCATGTTTTGATGGATTCGACAATGATAACCACTTTAATTTCAACTTTAATTTTCTTTTTTTTTCCTCTAAATCTTCGTCTCTGGAGCTTCATCTCCGAGTGGCTGCTGCTCTCCGAGCTCTTGTTTCCAAAGAAGATGCTCTTACTGTCAGAGTGTTTTATCGACGCTCCAACAGGCTGATAATAGGAGGAACCCGGCGCTGAACGATACACTTCTCTCTCTCTCTGATGTGGTTCTGGCGACATTGATCCCGGCCCACTTTGATCCTCCTCTCAGCTGTTGCTGCTGCTACCAGCCTTCGCTCCCTCGTGGCCGGAATCAGCAGCTTTTAACCCCGACAACCCCTCGTCTCATCCTATAAATCTCCTTCCATCTCCCCTCTTACCTACATCATCACTCCATCCTCTTGCTCCATTCCTCCGAGTCATCACTTTTTTTTTTCTTCCCCCCTGATCTGGGATCTGCTGAACGTTCTTCTCCTGGTCTTCACCGGCTAGTGAAGGAGGAAGTAAAGGATGATGAAATATAAAAAAAGAAAGAGTGAGAAAGAGAAGAGCACAGTCGGACGTCTTCACTCCTCCAGCTTTCGTCGCCTCCTCTGAGCTTTGCTTTCTAATAAACTAAAATAGCATGAAGGGAAATTGAAAGTCTCGTAAGATTGTTTTCGCTCATTAGGGAGTCGAGGGAGTTTAAATCAACATCTATCTATATTTTTGGATTCTATGTTTTTATCTTCTTTTTCTTCTGCAAGTCTTAGTTGGTTTACTTTGATTTTTTTCTTTTTATTATTAAATAAATACGATGAAAACATTGCAGATGTTTTTTGATATTTCTGAAAACAACAAAAAAACTATATAGAAAAGGATGTAATAGGAAACTAACATTACAAAAAATGACATTAATTTATATTATGTTATATAATATATTAATTATAGTATATTAAATAACTGTAAAAGAGGTGTGAGGGCAAATGCTTAAGATATTAATATAGAAAATAACAAATAGTAAGATTTAAACAAAATTAATAATAAGAAACTATTTCAGTAAAAAGCAGGAATTAACAGGGTTTTTTTTACCTTCATTTTAAACAGTAAATATGAGGAATATGAAATTTATTTTAAAATAATTTCAGAAAAATAAATGCTAAAGTTAGACAATAGAAAAAATAAGCAAATTTCTTTTTTAACAGTGAAAGATATTGAATAATTTCTCTATAATTCTTTTTTTGTAGGACAAATAAACACTTTGCTCCAACCTGTTGAAGTTGGATTTATGAATAATTACATTTTAAAGAGTATTTTCTCTAAAGAAGTTGCTATATTTTAAATGTAAAGTTCAACATTGACATTTTGGATTCATTTTCCTACAGTTAGTCACATTTCTTCTCTTGTGAGCAGCAAAACTATATGATGGAAAAGGTTTAAGGCAAAAAAAAGTAATAACCACAAGTTAGTAATTTCCTTTTTTTACGACATCACTTTTTATAGATCAAAATGCAAAAATGAGAAGAAAAATAATGTATTTAAAAATTCTGAAGTCACGTTATTAAAATATATACATGTTATTCAGTAAAAGAGTATGTTTTTTATATATATAATTTATTATTTTAAAATAAAAACAAAAGGTAAAATGAGTTTAAGAGAAAATAAATCAAATTAAATTAATAAGTAAGTTTAAATATATATATTAATGTATCCAATGCATCCTTAAATGCCATTTTCCGTTTTTTTTAGTTTTTTTATCTTGACGACCCCTTACAACACTTCATAATGTGGCCCCTCAGGAAAAAGGGTCTGTGTGATCATTTCTTTCCTTCCTCCATATGAATATAAAAGCCTCCATAAATTGGTTATATTGCGCTTAAATCCACATTAAGTTGGATTTTTTTTCCCTCCTCCTCATAAATAATGAATGAAGGAGCAGAGATTTAATTTCTGGTTGTTTAAGTAACTTCTGAGCCAATTACAGCTGTTTGTGCGACGCTTGGAAGAAGCAGCAGAAACTAGTCAAATACAAATGAGTCCCGGAGAGAAAGAGCTTCAGAGTCGAGGTGATTCCTCTCCATCGCCACAGAAGGTCGTCAAGACTCCTGAACCGTCGTGTTGGATTGTTGGAGCAGCTTTTTATCTTGAAGAAAAAGTGATTTAATTTCAGATTATGACTTTGATTCTTGCAGGTTTCTTCTCCCTCCTCTGTTCCAGTTCCCACTTGCTCTCCGACTCCATTTGCATTCACACCTCCCCGGTGGAGCCCCCACTCATCCCTCATCCCCTCTTTTTTCCACTATAAATTTAGATCCCTTGAAGCACTTTTTATGCATTTCTGTACAAGCAACAGCACGTGAGATAAATCTCCTCTGCAGGCTTGTAAATGTTGCAAATGAGCGCGTGATGGACGGAGAGGAGAAAAGTGAGAGAAGGAAGATGACGGGACGCGATGGAGGGGAGAGCGGGTGTTTCGATCTTCATTTAATAATTGAATAATAATCTCCCTGGAGACGTGACCCAGAACTGGAGAACAAGGGGGAGGCGGAGGAGGGGTGAGGGGGGGGAGATCAGGACGGCGCGATGCTGCCCCCTCCCGGCGCCACCTCGCCACTGCAGCGGAGTGCATGATTTACGACAGCAAACCTGTGTGTGTGTGTGTGTGTCACGAGCAGACGTGAGGTTCTCTTGCATGTCAGGGAAGATTCTGGTTCACTTTGTCTGGCACGTTCATGCGTTGACGCAGAATCAGAGCGTGTCTCGCTGTCACGCCCGATTCTTTCCTCGCCGCCTTGACGGTGATGTATGAGGTTTAGGGTGGCGGTGAGGTTTTGGGGGGGGGGGGGGGTTGGGGGGTACATGGCCGCTGATGTTGACGGCTGGGTTGAGCGCAACGTTGCTCTCAGGGTTGATGTATGAGCGCTGGGGTTGTGGGACGCCGCTCGCTGACACCCGGAGAAGTCACCGCGGCCCTGGGGCCTCGTGTCCGCTCTGAAGAGCCAGCGCTGCATTCCTGGTGTTCACAAACACACACACACACAGACTCAACACACACACACACACTTTGTAGAACTTTGCCTTTTCACACTCAGTCCTTCAACTAGACCAGACTTGTGGCCCTTTGACTGTATATATATGGCCCTCATGAGGTCAAAGGTCATGTAAACTAAGAATTTATTTATATTATTTATTAATAATGTGGTGTATTGGCAATAATCTGGCGATAAGATATGTATCATGATACTGTGGCAACAATACCATATATAGTGATACTATAGTAACAAGGATATATTTGTAGTATTGTCGAGTACTTGACTCTGGTGTTGCAGTATTTACAGACCACATGACTCTTGACAAAGTCATAACTACTTTCATTTGTTTTCAAACCAAAATATGTCCAAGCATCGACTTTAAAAGCTGCTAGAGTTGTCTGTATCCTCTCGTCCTCAGTCAGGTCAAGTCAGGTCAGTTTTTACTCAAGCTGCGAAAGACATGACTGCTGACATCTAACGGCCGGTAGTTGAATTGAAACACAAAAATGAACAAACGCTGTGAATATTTTCATGTTAATTGTACATTTAAAAAAAACAAATGATTGTTTTTAACACTTTATTAAAATATAAACCGTCAAAATAACTATGATGAAAATATAATTCAAATAAATCAGTTGTGGTATTGAATATTGATACAGTATTGTGAAAAAAACTACCGTGATATTAAAGTTTTCTTACACCAATATTCATAACTAGTCTATTTTATTTACTATTACTAGTTTATTTTAGAACTTTTAAAAGAAAAATCTCCCTCTTTTGTAGTTTTTGTGAGGATTAATGACAATTTAAAAATGTGTAAGTGAATATAATCAAATATTTAGGGACAAAACACAATTATGTGATTTTTTTAATTAATAAAATTACATAAAATCAAAATTTGAAAAAATGTAACCAGATTTTATGACTTTATTTGATACTTTTCTCCTGTATTTTTGATTGACGGCCCCTAAAAACAGCCCGTGTATTAAATGTGGCCCCTCATTGAATTGCCCGACACTGAACTTGATAGATAGATAAATAGATTGTTAGAACTTTATTGATTGTTTGAGGAACAACCTGAGATGCTAACCGACATACCTTTGTCTCGACAGTCTGCGCCGCGAGGGTTACCTGATGCAGGTGAACGTCAACGACTACCTGGACATCTACTGCCCGCACTACAATGACAGCCAGCGCATGATCGGCACCGGGGAGCAGTACGTCCTCTACATGGTCAACTACAACGGCTACAGGACCTGCAACCCCCAGGAGGGCTTCAAGAGATGGGAGTGCAACCGCCCGCACGCCCCCCACGCGCCCATCAAGTTCTCCGAGAAGTTCCAGCGCTACAGCGCCTTCTCTCTGGGCTACGAGTTCCACGTCGGACAGTCGTACTACTACATCTGTGAGTGCAATTCTCAATTTAAAATGATGATTTATTCACGCCCCAGAATTTTATATACCACCTCGTAATGTTTAAGTGTTCTGGTTATGACAAAGACACTGTTTCTTTAAGAGACATCCTTCAAAGATCTCAAGAGAATTAGATTAATATCCTTTTTATAGTTCGATAAGGTTTGTCTCCCTCTACTGCTAGAACAGTGTATTGCACTATAGTTACTACTAGGGTTGTTGTAAAACATCAATACGATATTTAATTTCACGATACTCGATTTATTCTTTTATTTTTTTAATTTATTTTAGTTTCAAAATTTATTTTTTTCATCATAGTTCTTTAATTGTTTAAAGTTGAATAAAGTGTGTTTAAAATACAATAAAATGTAACTTCCGGCCGCTAGATGGCAGCAGTCATTACATCCTACGCCGCTAAAGGAACAATGAAATCCTGTAAGATTCCGGCGATGACTGAGGACAAGAGGATACAGTCAACTCCCACAGCTTTTAAATATGATCTTTCGATATATTTTGTTTTCGAAATGAATGGAATCAGTTACGACTTCATTCCAGCGATGACTGAGGACGAGAGGATACACTCAACTCCAGCAGCTTTTAAATATGATCTTTCGATATATTTTGGTTTCGAAATTAATGGAATCAGTTATGACCTCATCCCGGCGTTGACTGAGGACGAGAGGATACACTCAACTCCCGCAGCTTTTAAATATGATCTTTCGATATATTTTGGTTTCGAAATTAATGGAATCAGTTACGACTTCATCCCGGCGATGACTGAGGACGAGAGGATACACTCAACTCCCGCAGCTTTTAAATATGATCTTTCGATATATTTTGGTTTCGAAATTAATGGAATCAGTTACGACTTCATTCCGGCGATGACTGAGGACGAGAGGATACACTCAACTCCCGCAGCTTTTAAATATGACCTTTCGATATATTTTGGTTTCGAAATTAATGGAATCAGTTACGACCTCATCCCGGCGGTGACTGAGGACGAGAGGATACACCCAACTCCAGCAGCTTTTAAATATGATGTTTGGATATATTTTGGTTTCAAAATTAATGGAATCAGTTACGACTTCATCCCGGCGATGACTGAGGACGAGAGGATACACTCAACTCCCGCAGCTTTTAAATATGATCTTTCGATATATTTTGGTTTCGAAATTAATGGAATCAGTTACGACTTCATCCCGGCGATGACTGAGGACGAGAGGATACACTCAACTCCCGCAGCTTTTAAATATGACGTTTCGATATATTTTGGTTTCGAAATTAATGGAATCAGTTACGACCTCATCCCGGCGGTGACTGAGGACGAGAGGATACACTCAACTCCCGCAGCTTTTAAATATGATCTTTCGATATATTTTGGTTTCGAAATTAATGGAATCAGTTACGACTTCATTCCGGCGATGACTGAGGACGAGAGGATACACTCAACTCCAGCAGCTTTTAAATATGATGTTTGGATATATTTTGGTTTCAAAACAAATTAAATCAGTTACGACTTCGTCAAGAGTCATGTGGTCTGTAAATTCTTAGTACTTGTCAATACTAAAATTATTTCCACAGTATCGAAAATAACACAATACAATATATCGCAATATGTCAAATTATTGTCCCTGTATTGTCATACAACCCAAGTTACTACTCAACAAATACAAAACAAGATTAAAGCTCTTGTTACCGATTTATAGTACTCTAGACATTTACAGAAATTAACGCAAAAGCCATCTCCGACCCACTGCCAGAAGCAGATTGCTTGTAACGACCACATGACAAAGTAAAAAACATCATCAAAAAATATGGAGTTCTACTGCACAAGTCAAAAATACTCAACTTTACCGAATGATGAACAAAACTGTTCTTATTAAACTCTATTGTTAAGTGAAGAACATTTTAAACGTAATGCTATACTAGCTAGCTAGCCTCACCAAAAAAAGGAAAAAGTGTTAAATTGGCCAACTCCTGACATGTTCTTTTGAAGAATTTAAAATTTTGTAAACCTCTTACATATAAATCTCACAACTTTTTGAGGGAATTACTACGACAGAAAATGTGAGATTTTACGTATTGGATTACGTATTAAACTAAGTGAATTCTATGCATTACGGGGCGCTAAAGATAAATGTATCCGCTCCATATAAAAACTCTATATATGTCAGAATAAAAATATATATTTATTTTGATTTACATAATTGGACTAGAATGACCTCCAACACTGAACTAATGCTTACGCTCGAAAATTTACAAGGCAGGAAGTGACAGAAGGAGGTCAATGTAAATCTGCCAAACACATTTCTTCTCTATAAACATTTGAGGTTGTGTTTATTGGAAACTTGTCTAATTATATCTGTGGTCAGAAGCAATAATTCACTTGTCATCCGCTGACCAATTAATTCCGCTGTAAACGCGTCTATAAACGGTAATGGACGATCAAACGACGTCCGACGTTAAAGAAGCGGCGCGACGACTGCAGGAGTTCACCTGCGGTTCCTTTACAGCAGACGCTTTCATATCTACACGGGCGGAATCACAGAGATGGCTCGGGCGGGCGCGCTACAAAGCCGTCGCCGTTGTTTGCTTCTTTACCGTCTGCGTTTTCGCGGCGGAATAAAGGAAAAAAAAAAACCTTTCAACTGTCATATCACTTCAAATCAGGCTCGCCTTTGAGCAAAGCTGTTCTTCTAATTAGCGACGCAACGGCGTCAAGCAAAGGTTTGACGGCTCCGAAGAAGGTTCGTGTAAATGGAGGCAGCAATAATGAGCTTTTATCACAGCGGGACTCGTTTTGAAAAGTGAATTATTCTTTTTTACAAAAGGCACTTGAGAACAAGTTTACATTTTCTTTAAATATATACGTTTCCTCCTCTGCATTGTTGTTAATGTTCTTCAAATCTTCATCCACATCTTGAGACCTGCCAATCTGTACACTTTCTCTTTTGACTAGTTAACTTGTTTTTAATAATAGACAGGAAATTGAAGGTATTTAAAGGAGGGATAGATGGTCCTCAAAACGTTGTGAGCGAGTTCAATTTGAAACTGGAAACCTCTTCTTCTGAAAGTTGAAGACGGGACGAAAAGTTTCGATCGATGTATAACTATCTGATCGTTTTAAACTATTTGCTAATAATTGAGGTGACTTGACTTTCGTATTTTTGCGTCGATGTTGCGAATATTCTGAGTTCCAATTGATGTGGTTGGATGCAAAATATATATGTTTAAATACTCTGAGCCAGAATTTGAAGGTTCTTTTGTACATAAATGTAAAAGAATCAAAGTGTTTATGTCAAGATCTGCATAATCATGTACTATCTATTCGCCCCCTTAAGGCTATGTGGGGAAATTACAAGGCCAAAAAGTTGTTTTTTTTTGGGGGGGGGGGGGGGGTGGAAAGTTATCCAAACAGACTAAGGAGTATAAGAAAAATGCCATTTAATATTGTATATTCAATGTTTTTGACGTGAGCTTGATGAACTCTGATTTGAACCCTATTTTCAAGGTGTCTTTGAACGCAGCACAGTTAGCTTAGTCCAGTTTAACACACAAAAATAGTCGTAAATAGTAAGTAGATAAAGACATTCTGCTAAAATTATCTCAAATTTAATTTAATTTATACACAGTATAAGAAGTTTGGGATCTATTCATATACATTTTTCTAGAGGAAAGTTTTAATTGTGTCTAAACATGTAACATACAACAACTGTTCTAATGCACAGCACTGTCATGTTTCACTCGGACCTCAAGGGGTCGATGGAGAGTCTGAACTATTGTGTTTTTGTTTCTTGCAGCCACACCCACGCATCACCACGGCCACAGCTGCCTGAGACTACGAGTGTACGTCTGCTGCTCCACAGGTAGGTCCACCTGTGTGTGTGTGTTGTGCAGGCGAGCACGATGCATCACTGCATTTGAAGTTGTAGTTCCACATGATGACCACACGTGGTCAGTGTGTGGAAAGTGTGAGGGAAGTCTCTCTTTAGTATCAGCCTCTCCTCTCCCTCTTCATCCCTTCATCTCCGGAGCTTGATCTGTCTGTCGTCACTCTCTGGCCTCCGGGCGTTTTTTAACCCCGACAACCTTGGCTGAGTGCTCTCTCGCATGCTCCCGTCAAGATGTCAACTCGTGTATAATTAGAATCTCTTCAGGAGAAGCAGAGTTAACCCCTTCACACCCCCTCACCCCCTCACTCTCTCTCTCTCTATCTTCTCAGCGTCTGACGTGGACGACGAGCCCGAGCCAACAGAACCAAACTACATGCTGAGACCAGACCTAAAAAACGAGGACATCGGTGAGTCCCCCCCGGAACGTGATGAGATGTTGGATCGTGACCAGTTCACTCGTGGAGACACTTAAAGACTCGACGCTGAAGGGGTTTCTGAGGACGTTTGACCTCTGAGGACCCAGCGTTTGACCTCCGCCGGGGTCAAGAAGCTCTTTAAGAAGCTCATACAAGCTCCATTGTTGGGTTATTTTCAGGTCCTGATGGTCCAAACTGGTCCAGACCAGCTCAGGATCTCTGCTGGACATAGATCTGAAATGAAGAACATGATGAATGAATACATGAGTTGATCACCAGTTCTTAAAAGGGATATACTGACCTTTGAATGATGGAAGGATGAAGGGATGATGGATGGTGAAAATGGATCATTTTTGATGGATGGATGTTTAGATGGATGGACAGATTAATGAGTGGGATGGAAGGAATGTATATGACTGGAGGGATGGGAGGAGCTAAGAAAGATGGATGGATGGATTCATACAGTACATGTAAAGAAAAATGAATGAATGAATGGTTAAATTCAGGTTTATGATAAAGGGATGTTGTTGTAATGGATACATGAATGGATGAACAGATTAAGGATCGATGAAAACAACATGGATGAAGGATCAGATGGATTGATGGATTAATGGAGTGATTGGATGTTGGTGAGAAAAAGGAAATGTATTTATTGAAGGTATGGGTGGATGGGAAAGGCTTATAAAAATGGATAGATAGATGAATGAATGAATGAATGAAAAGGAAAATGGTATTCAAATAGAAATTAAAACATTAGATTCCGGTTATAAACAGATCGATTTATCATGAATCAGTGAATGGAAGTTTATACAATGGATATATGAATGGATGAATGAACAGATGAAGGGGTGTATGAGAAGAAGACATGAATATTGATGGATGAGTGAATGAAAGAGTAGAGAGAAGGAACATATTGTACATGAATAAACTGATCTGTAAATGGATGGATGGATTCTCAGCGAACAAAGACGCAGAATGGAGTTAATAAATCTATGGATAGATTCAGAAATAAATGAATGAATGTGGAGGAAGTTGGCAGGATAGGTGAATGAGTGAATAAAGGAGGGGAGGAACTGAAAAATAGATTGTGGGATGAACTGTAAGAATTAACTTGTATACGAATTAAAGCTGAGAAATCAATGGGTGGAAGGTTGTTAAGATGTATCGATGGCAACAGGTATGAATGAATGAATGATTAAAGGGGAGAAACAGAAGAATAGATTGATAGTTGGATAGAAAGAAAATAATGGAATGATTGTAAATGATAGGATGCTCAAGTTGAGAAATCAATGGTAGAAGGATATTTGGAAGAATTGAATGATTGGTGGATGAATAAATGAATGAGTGGCTGATGGATGGATGGATGGATGGATGGATGGATGGATGGATGGATGGATGGATGGATGGATGGATGGATGGATGGATGGATGGATGGATGGATGGATGGATGGATGGATGGATGGATGGATGGATGGATGGATGGATGAGTGGCTGATAGATTAAAATGATTTTAGACACATTTCTGGATGGATGGATGGATGGATGGATGGATGGATGGATGGATGGATGGATGGATGGATGGATGGATGGATGGATGGATGGATGATGGATGGATGGATGGATGGATGGATGGATGGATGGATGGATGGATGGATGGATGGATGGATGGATGGATGGATGGATGGATGGATGGATGGATGGATGGATGGATGGATGGATGGATGAGTGGATGAGTGGCTGATAGATTGAAATGATGTTAGATACATTTCTGTATGGATGGATGGATGAGTGGCTGATAGATTGAAATGATGTTAGATACATTTCTGTATGGATGGATGGATGGATGAATTGATAGTAAGATGGATGGATGGATGAATTGATAGTAAGATGGATGGATGGATGGATGGATGGATGGATGGATGGATGGATGGATGGATGGATGGATGGATGGATGGATGGATGGATAGATGGATGGATGGATGGATGGATGGATGGATGGATGGATGGATGGATGGATGGATGGATGGATGGATGGATGGATGGATGGATGGATGGATGGATGGATGGATGGATGGATGGATGGATGGATAGTAAGATGGATGGATGGATGGATGAATTCATAGTAAGATGGATGGATGGATGAATGAATTGATAGTAAGATGGATGGATGGATGGATGAATTGATAGTAAGATGGATGGATGGATGGATGAATTGATAGTAAGATGGATGGATGGATGGATGAATTGATAGTAAGATAGATGGATGGATGGGTAGATGATAGATGGGAATGATGCTGGATTAATTTCTGGATGGATGGATTGAAGGATGGCAGAAGAAAACTTCAGCTTCAACACTCGTGTCTCCGTCTGAAGAAACACACCACGTTGTTGTTGTGTTTATAGCAACAGCAGCTCAGCAACACAACAACGAAGCCACATGTGTATTTTACCCAAACAAACACAACCAGACTTGCCGACGTAATCGTTTCTCTTTCTTGCTCCGAGGAGCCACTTTTGTTTTGTTAGCTAATAATCTGCTGCTGTGATGGATCAGCTCGTCACTGTCATCATGGCTGCAGGTCATGTGGGTTTGTTTTCATACCTTCGACCTCCATCTGCTATCTGTACTTTTCCTTCTCTTCCTCCATCACCTCTCCCTCCTCTCTCCTTATCCTCCTGCCCTTTAATTCCCTTCCACCGCTTTTCCGCCCAGTTGGAAAGCAGTGGAGGGGAAAACCACCGCGGGTCGGTTTGTTCATGTTTTCATGTGTGAAATTGAGTTTTATTCCCTTTTAAATATTATTTTTTTATACGAATGTTAGTCATAATCACTCAGTCGATTAGAGGTGATACAAACTTTAAATCGTTATGTAATACTTTTGTGAAAAAGAAGGCATTTGTTTTTAATACTTAACTTTTAACTTGCATTTGTGTTGTACCACAAATAAGTTTGTTTTCAGGCCTTCGGGTCACCTTGACCCTGAGATATCACAAGGGATACCATAAACACATTTGTTTTTGGGCATTCTGGTCACCTTGAACTTGAGATAACGCAAAGGATACCACACACACGTTTGTTTTCGGGCCTTCGGGTCACCTTGACCCTGAGATATCACAAGGGATACCACAAACACATTTGTTTTTGGGCCTTCGGTTCACCTTGACCCTGAGATAACACAAGAGATACCACAAACATGGTTGTTTTCAGGCCTTCGGGTCACCATGACCCTGATACGAAACAAGGGATACCACAAACACATTTGTTTTCAGGCCTCCAGGTCACTTTGACCCAGAGATAACACAAGGGATACCACAAACATGGTTGTTTTCGGGCCTTCAGGTCACCTTGACCCTGATACGAAACAAGGGATTCCACGAACACATTTGTTTTTCAGGCCTACGGTCACCTTGACACTGAGAGAACAAAAAGGATACCACAAACACGTTTGTTTTCGGGTCACCTTGACCCTGAGACAACACAAGGGATACCGCAAACACATTTTTTATCGGCCCTTCAGGTCACCATGACCCTGAGATAACACAAGGGATACCTCAAACACTTTTGTTTTCGGGCCTTCGGGTCACCTTGACCCAGCGATAACACAAGGGTTAACATCTCGTGCTTGATACCGAGTCTGATCACGTCACAAAATATAAGAAACTAAAATATCTGTTGCTGATCTTTAGAAATGACACAAATCATTTTTTAATAATGCCACTTTTTAAATATCTCCCATGATGCAATTCAAACTTTGCACACGCCACATTAATCACATATATTCTTCATAAGCCTTCTTTGGCAAAACAACAGCATAAATATTAAAGAATAAACATTCAATCCGTTTGATTCATTTCACCTTCTGTTCTCATTACTCACTCTGGATGCTTTGCACACCGGCGCGGGAATCGCACCCTCGCGCTCTCAATTAAAAAGTGAATTTACCGAGTGAGGAGGGATGTTGGTAGAAGGGGGCGGCGGTGAAAAGATCATATTAGCAGCTGCGACAATAGCAGGACAAATTAGCTCAGTTGCTGTGGGTCACTTTCACCTGTTGTTCGCCGTAACCAATTAAATTAGTGGACTGGACTCAAGGGGGGGGGGGGGGGCACCTGAAATAAAAGGCTTCTTTCTTCGCCTCTTATCTTCGTATTGAAGCTTCACACGTTCACGGAAACACGAGCCGAGATAAGAACGAGTAGAATACCGTCCTCCTCCTCCTCCCGCTCCCGTTGATTTCGATGGACGGATGGATTAATGAATGAATAAGTCGCTGATTTTAGTAGGATGGATGGATGGATGGATGGATGGATGGATGGATGGATGGATGGATGGATGGATGGATGGATGGATGGATGGATGGATGGATGGATGGATGGATGGATGGATGGATGGATGGATGGATGGATGGATGGATGGATGGATGGATGGATGGATGGATGGATGGATGGATGGATGGATGGATGGATGGATGGATGGATGGATGGATGGATGGATGGATGGATGGATGGATGGATGGATGGATGGATGGATGGATGGATTGATAGTAAGATGGATGGATGGATGAATGGATGAATGGATGGATGGATGGATGGATGGATGGATGGATGGATGGATGGATGGATGGATGGATGGATGGATGGATGGATGGATGGATGGATGGATGGATGGATGGATGGATTAATGAATGAATAAGTCGCTGATAGAATGAAATGATGTTGGATACATTTCGGGATGGATGGCTGGATGAATTTATAGTAAGATGGATGGATGGATGGATGGATGGATGGATGGATGGATGGATGGATGGATGGATGGATGGATGGATGGATGGATAGTGAGATGGATGGAAGGATGGATGGATGGATGGATGGATGGATAAATTGATAGTGAGATGGATGGATGGATGGATGGATGGATGGATGGATGGATGGATGGATGGATGGATGGATGGATGGATGGATGGATGGATGGATGGATGGATGGATGGATGGATGGATGGATGGATGGATGGATGGATTAATGAATAAGTCGCTGATAGAATGAAACGATGTTGGATACATTTCGGGATGGATGGCTGGATGAATTTATAGTAAAATGGATGGATGGATGGATGGATGGATGGATGGATGGATGGATGGATGGATGGATGGATGGATGGATGGATGGATGGATGGATGGATGGATGGATGGATGGATGGATGGATGGATGGATGGATGGATGGATGGATGGATGGATGGATGGATAGTGAGATGGATGGAAGGATGGATGGATGGATGGATGGATGGATAAATTGATAGTGAGATGGATGGATGGATGGATGGATGGATGGATGGATGGATGGATGGATGGATGGATGGATGGATGGATGGATGGATGGATGGATGGATGGATGGATGGATGGATGGATGGATGGATGGATGGATGGATGGATGGATGGATGGATGGATGGATGGATGGATGGATGGATTAATGAATAAGTCGCTGATAGAATGAAACGATGTTGGATACATTTCGGGATGGATGGCTGGATGAATTTATAGTAAAATGGATGGATGGATGGATGCATGGATGGATGGATGGATGGATGGATGGATGGATGGATGGATGGATGGATGGATGGATGGATGGATGGATGGATGGATGGATGGATGGATGGATTAATGAATAAGTCGCTGATAGAATGAAACGATGTTGGATACATTTCGGGATGGATGGCTGGATGAATTTATAGTAAAATGGATGGATGGATGGATGCATGGATGGATGGATGGATGGATGGATGGATGGATGGATGGATGGATGGATGGATGGATGGATGGATGGATGGATGGATGGATGGATGGATGGATGGATGGATGGATGGATGGATGGATGGATGGATGGATGGATGGATGGATGGATGGATGGATGGATGGATAAATTGATAGTGAGATGGATGGATGGATAAATTGATAGTGAGATGGATGGATGGATGGATGGATGGATGGATGGATGGATGGATGGATGGATGGATGGATGGATGGATGGATGGATGGATGGATGGATGGATGGATGGATGGATGATGGATAAATTGATAGTAAGATGGATGGATGGATGGATGATGGATGGAAATGATGTTGGATACACGAGCCGTGATAAGAGTTGAATACCCTCCTCCTCCTCCTCCTCCTCCTCCTCCTCCTCCTCCTCCTCTCGCTCCCGTTGATTTCCTGGACGCTGCTCTCGATCACACATCTCGCCTCAAACGCGGCGCTATCAGGTTTCACGTGGATCTCGTTTACATCGCGGACGAAACGACGTTTGCTATAAGCTCCCCAAGTGGCTTTCTGATTACTGGTGGCTTTTAGCGAGAGGAGACTCATTTGCCCGGGTCGGCTCGGGTTACCGCGGGCAACGATCGGGTCGGGCCATTAGAGGAGCGATCGGAGGCTCGTCTTTAATGGAGTTTGACGGAGCAGCTGTAACTTCTTTAAGCGGCGACTGTGTTTACAAGCAACACTTAAGTTTGAATCACATGATCTTTAGTTCAGCGCTCGCTGGAAGACAAAGAGTGAAAGAGTGAACGTTAGATCGCAGGAGCACGGAATGCTGGGTCTGCCCTGTGGCCTCCTCCTAATAAAATGATAATCCCACTAGAGAGTCTTCTAGTGGAATCAAGACCAACCTGGTTCTACTCTGAGTCACACAGAGATGGTGAATGTAATCATCATTTGTAACTTGACATTTTCACTTGATGGGATTAAGTTGCTTTGTGTAGCAGCAGCAATATTGCTTTTCGTTTACATTTCATTAAAGTCGTTTACATTGCTTTCTGTTAGCATTTTGTTGCAGTAGTTTAGTTTGCTTTTGTTTTCTTTGCTTTTCATTTACATTTTGTTGCACTAGTCTAGATTGCTTTTAGTTTACATTTTGTTGCAGTAGTTTACATTGCTTTTTGTTTACATTTTGTTGCAGTAGTTTACATTGCTTTTTGTTTACATTTTGTTGCAGTAGTTTACATTGCTTTTTGTTTACTTTACATTGAGTTGCATTGCGTTTGCTTTTTGTTGCAGAAGCTTTACATTGCTTTTAGTTTACATTGCTTTTCGTTTACATTGCTTTTCGTTTACATTTTGTTGCAGTAGTTTACATTGCCTTTTGTTTACTTTGCATTGCGTTGCATTGCGTTTGCTTTTTGTTGCAGAAGCTTTACATTGCTTTTAGTTTACATTGCTTTTTGTTTACTTTACATTGCGTTGCGTGGCGTTTGCTTTTTGTTGCAGAAGCTTTACATTGCTTTTTGTTTACATTGCTTTTTGTTTACATTTTGTTGCAGTAGTTTACATTGCTTTTTGTTTACTTTGCATTGCGTTGCGTTGCATTTGCTTCTTGTTGCAGAAGCTTTACATTGCTTTTTGTTTACATTGCTTTTTGTTTACATTTTGTTGCAGTAGTTTACATTGCTTTTTGTTTACTTTGCATTGCGTTGCGTTGCGTTTGCTTTTTGTTGCAGAAACTTTACATTGCTTTTTGTTTACATTGCTTTTTGTTTACATTTTGTTGCAGTAGTTTACATTGCTTTTTGTTTACTTTGCATTGCGTTGCGTTGCGTTTGCTTTTTGTTACAGAAGCTTTACATTGCTTTCGTTTACATTGCTTTTCGTTTACATTGCTTTCGTTTACATTGCTTTTCGTTTACATTTTGTTGCAGTAATTTACATTGCTTTTTGTTTACTTTACATTGCGTTGCGTTTGCTTCTTGTTTCAGAAGCTTTACATTGCTTTTAGTTTACATTTTGTTGCAGTAGTTTACATTGCTTTTAGTTTACATTTTGTTGCAGTAGTTTACATTGCTTTTTGTTTACATTTCGTTGCAGTAGTTTACATTGCTTTTTGTTTACATTTTGTTGCAGTAGTTTACATTGCTTTTAGTTTACATTGCTTTTTGTTTACTTTACATTGCGTTGCGTGGCGTTTGCTTTTTGTTGCAGAAGCTTTACATTGCTTTTAGTTTACTTTACATTGCTTTTCGTTTACAATGCATTGCTGTGCATTGTGTTAGCTTTTTGTTGCAGTAGCTTTGTGTTGCTGTAGGTTATCATTGCTTTTAGTTTACATTGCTTTTTGTTTACTTTACATTGCGTTGCGTGGCGTTTGCTTTTTGTTGCAGAAGCTTTACATTGCTTTTAGTTTACTTTGCGTTGCGTTTGCTTCTTGTTGCAGAAGCTTTACATTGCTTTTTGTTTACATTGCTTTTTGTTTACATTGCTTTTTGTTTACATTTTGTTGCAGTAATTTACATTGCTTTTTGTTTACTTTGCATTGTGTTGCGTTGCGTTTGCTTTTTGTTGCAGAAGCTTTACATTGCTTTTTGTTTACATTGCTTTTTGTTTACATTGCTTTTTGTTTACATTTTGTTGCAGTAATTTACATTGCTTTTTGTTTACTTTGCATTGTGTTGCGTTGCGTTTGCTTTTTGTTGCAGAAGCTTTACATTGCTTTTCGTTTACAATGCATTGCTGTGCATTGTGTTAGCTTTTTGTTGCAGTAGCTTTGTGTTGCTGTAGGTTATCGTTGCTTTTCGTTTACATTGCGTTTGCTTTGCGTTGCAGTAGTTTATCATTTGTTTCACATTGTTGCACATCAATGCTTTTTCGTTGTATAGCAGATTATGTTGCTTTTCTTTAGCCGTTTTAGTAGCGTTTCAGTTACATTGCGGTTGTAGTTTTAGTCGCGTCACATTTGCGTTACTGTTGCAGTTCCAGTCGTGTCAAAGTTGCATTTTCAGTTGCGGTTCATGCAACATCAGGGTTAAATTACGTCAGTTTTAGTCGCTTCAGTCGTAGTTAATAAAGTAATAAACGATTCTGAGCGAAACATGAAACATGTGTTTGACGTGACGCCTGGAATCACGTCTTTATCGAACATGTCAGCCTGAAACATGTCTCACCGTCACACGTCTTTAACTCGCGGAGCAGCAATCAGTGCTCGTCGAGGTCAGGAAGTGAACTTTGAACCCTCGCTGTCAAACTCAATCTGCCGCCGAGACGACGAGGATCTGGCAGTCGTCTGACGGCGTGAATGAAAACGTACGACGCTGTTCCACGTCTGCTTGCATAATGGTGGAGAACATTCTTCTCTAATTATAACCTGGAGAGTGTTAGCGGCTCGTGCTTCGGGAACATCTCGCCTTCCTCGCGTCGACGTGACGCCCCGAGAGTCTGGAATGAGAAGCTTAAACGGCTCCGACGTGTCACATGTCAGTGTGCGTTGCGTCGGCGTAGCTGCACACCTGTAGCATGTAGCATGTTTGTACAAGACGTGTGCGTTTGTTATGCAACAACTGTCTGACCCACACCTGCGACTGAGTGAGGCTCGGGGGCCACATGGTCCCCCTTACTGTATTTCTGAGGTCGAATTATTGATTTTTTTTTACC
Source organism: Callionymus lyra (assembly GCF_982586985.1). Classification (NCBI taxonomy): domain Eukaryota; kingdom Metazoa; phylum Chordata; class Actinopteri; order Syngnathiformes; family Callionymidae; genus Callionymus; species Callionymus lyra. Next base: position 12,993,576 of record NC_141834.1, read on the forward strand.
AGTATTTGAATGTGAGAGAAGCTAATTGGGTTGTTAGCATATGCTAGCAAAAATTACAAAAACAGAATGTCGTTGAAAAATGCTTTTTCACTCGGATAAAGAACACTTAAATAACCATCTGGATCCACGAGTCTTGTGAGGATGTGTTGCTTTGTACTGCAAAATTTGAGTGAGTTGCAGAGAACTAGCGCCACCTGCTGGAGAACAAATACGACTACTTTGCTTTCAGTCAAAATCTCAAATAGTCCAGAAGAAGAGAGTCAAGGACAGACACGCAAATCATTAGAAATGGAAAAAGGTAAAAAAAAAAAAGATCAAAAAACACCCAACTGTAGAAACGGCGTCGTATAAAATGGCGGGATGATTGACAGGGGGGGGGGGGTCTCACCCCAACACTGTATTGAAATCACTCTGTAAACTGTACACAATCAAAAAGGAAACAAGGGCCAAAACAAGAAAAATCATGATAAAATCGCAATTTAAAATTGTTACAATAAAAAAATGAATGAGCTGCTTGGGGGTCGTCTGCGTGCTCTGTGGTTACTCGTCATCATAATAGCGCCTTTATTGTTGTTTTTTTAACTAAATGTATATAATTCTTCTCTATTGTACTTACATAATTTCCTAAATCTACCTTTTTAACAACTTTTTAACGAAAATCAAATTAAAAAAAGTTCATTTTTGCCTGTTAAACTCATGGCCCGGGGGGCAAAATCCAGCCCGCCATGTCATTTTATGTGGCCCGCTGAATGCGTGTCTAAAAAAACAACCTATAAAGACATCACTAGGATTAGAGATGTCGACAATATGAGGGAAACTGGAATTTGTTTGGTGAAAAATGACAAAAACAGAGATATAAAGAATACATTTTGCGTCAAATAATGAAAAGATAATATCAAAATCTTACGTCCTGTTCATGTACATTTTGTTTGGTCCCTGGCTTAGACTGCAAAAATATGATGGCCCCTAGTGTTAATACGTTTGACCCCCCCGACCTAATGTCCCACTTCCTTATTACTTGTAATCCTTTCACAAACGTCCATCATTGATATTGTAAGTACAACAGTTTGACGTCCTCCAGTATAAGTACATGTCTCATGTACTGTCTTATAATAATACACATTCCTGTCAGTCAACGCAAAAGTAACACGACGTCCCTCAGTACAGGTCAGATGACTTAACCTGACGCTGGAACATACCTGAGGAGGACGTTTTTTCTTTGAAAAAACCAGGTGCCGCTCAGTCATTACTGTGGTGTCTGACCCCGGAACACTGGGATGGAAACGCCGACGATCACTGATGACATAACAAGATCCTGAACAGACGACGTTCTTCTCGTCTGCTCTTCTGCCTCATTAATCTGGCCATAAAAAGAAAAAAGGGTGTAATTCCCCCTCGTGGGCCACGACCGGCCGAGACTTGCCGACTAGACGTGCGGGTTTCTAATTTTAGTTTGTGCCCGCGGGGGGTTTCAGGTGCAGCCTTTGTGCGTAAGTGTGTGTGTCACTTTATTAGGACAATAAGAGTTCGGCGTTAACAGCTGCCGAGAGCCTCGTCTTGATAGCAAACTAATTAAGTTCCGGTGGGTGGTCAGGGTTTTTTTTCTTTTTTTACAGGCGAGGAAAACACTTCTGCCTTATTAGTAACACACACGGTCACATGTCTAAGAATAATAACTGACAGAGTTTAAAATACAGGAAGTGCTTATAAGTTAAATACAATAAAACGTTAAATAAAATGTTTTAAATATGAAACTTTTGAGGGAATAAAATGTTAAGAAGTTCTACAAAAACTATATAATTTAAAGGAAAATTTTGAGATTATTCTGATATGTAATTTTTCTTGAATAAAAAAATGGAGAAATATATACATATATACATACATACATCAGCTTTAAAAGCTGCTGGAGTCGTCTGTATCCTCTCGTCCTCAGTCAGGTTTTCATTTTTACTGAAGCTGCAGGGTTGACTGTACAATTTCTTTTAAACAAAATTATTTTATTTAACACTTTATTCAATTATAAATAATCGTCAAAAAACTATGATTAAAAATCAAAATCAAATTAATCAGTTGTGGTATAGAATATTGATACAATATCGTGAAAAAATAATACAGTGATATGAATGTGTTCTTACACCACTATTCATAACTAGTCTATTTAATTTACTATTTACTATTTATTACTAGTTTATTTTAGAACTTTTAAAATAAAAAATCTCCCATGTTTGTAGTTTTTGTGAGTATGCATGGCAACTCAAAAATATTAAAGTTAATATAAACATATTCAGGGACAAAACGCATATATCAGATTATCAGATATCAGATTATCAGATTTTTAAAATTAATACAATTACATAGAATACAATTTTTACTTAATTGTACCCGATTTTATGACTTGATTTGATACTTTTCTCGTGTATTTTTGATTGACGGCCCCTTTAATAGTAAGTAAGTAAGTTAGTAATTTGTATTTATATAGTGCTTTTCCAGGCCAGGGTCACAAAGCGCTTAAACAATCAGAACAATACTCAATAAAATATATACTTTGAGATCAAGATAATACTGAGAACAACACAGGAGTTCCAGAAAATCAAGGAAAAACTGCACAAATAAAATAATTAGTGATATAGGTTATGAGTATTTACACACACACACACACATATATATATATATATATATATATATATATATATATATATATATATATATATATATATATATATGTAAATACTGAGTGTATACTGTGTGAAACAGACAAATGAGACATTTTAAAGGTAAATAATAAAAGGAAGAATAATGTTGAAAAGTAAATTGGTTTTGAAAAATATATTTAAAAGAAAAAATAATTTGAGATGATACTAAAGAAGTATTGATAGAAGGGTCATGTTTGAAGGTTTTAAAAAATAATCTTTAAAAAGGAAATTAATCTGTTTGCACAATAAATATTATGCTGAAAGAAAAGTGCTTTAATTGAATAAATCAAAGGAGTTTAAGAATATAGTTAAATCAGATATTTTAAATTGTAAATATTAAAAGGAAAGAATAATATTCTTAATAAGAATTTTTTTTTTTAATTGTTTTTAACTCTTTAGAAAGCTAAATAATTTGAAGGAAAATGTTATGCGCTTTAATAGAATAGATCAAAGGAGGTGAAGAAATGCAGACAGTATGAAACAGATCAAGTTGACTTCCAAAAGGGGATCAGAAGAAGAGCATATGAAGTCAAAATATATTACATTTAAAAAATAAATGATAATAAAATATAATTAAATTTGGCAAGTTCTTGAGTTCTAAAGGGTCTCTTTAAAAAAAAGAAAAAAGTTGAGAAAATAATTTCAAGGTGATGCTGGATAAGTAACGCTTTAATAGAAAGACGGAGATCAGAGGAGGTGAAGAAGAGAGTGCAGACTATGTGGTACAGGTGAAGAAGAGAGTGCAGACTATGTGGTACAGGTGAAGAAGAGAGTGCAGACTATGTGGTACAGGTGAAGAAGAGAGTGCAGACTATGTGGTACAGGTGAAGAAGAGAGTGCAGACTATGTGGTACAGGTGAAGAAGAGAGTGCAGACTATGTGGTACAGGTGAAGAAGAGAGTGCAGACTGTGTGGTACAGGTGAAGAAGAGAGTGCAGACTATGTGGTACAGGTGAAGAAGAGAGTGCAGACTATGTGGTACAGGTGAAGAAGAGAGTGCAGACTATGTGGTACAGGTGAAGAAGAGAGTGCAGAATATGTGTTACAGGTGAAGAAGAGAGTGCAGACTATGTGGTACAGGTGAAGAAGAGAGTGCAGAATATGTGGTACAGGTGAAGAAGAGAGTGCAGACTATGTGGTACAGGTGAAGAAGAGAGTGCAGACTATGTGGTACAGGTGAACAAGAGAGTGCAGACTGTGTGGAACAGATGAAGAACAAACATCGAAAACTAATCCCTCGTTTTTTTCTCTCCTCCCTCCTTCTCTCACAGACCAGTACAGCAACCCTTTTATCACCAAGCTGGAGAAGAGCGTCAGCGGCAGCAGCCCGTCGAGGGATCGCCTCCTTCTCACTCTCACCATGCTCCTTCTGGCCACTCTGTTCATCTCCTAGCAACGGCCATCCCATCCACGTCACCATGCCAACTAGCCTTGGGAGGGTGCACGGCAATCGGCGGGTGGGACGAGGAGAAGAAGAACACCCAACCCCCCCCCACCCCAACCCCCGAGCGGGGCGAGGAGTTTTCGGGGTATGAATGTGAGCGAGTGTGTGTGTGTGTGTGTGTGTGTGTGTGTGGGAGAATAAAAAAAAAAATTGTGTGGAGAAGGTGTGTGTGTGTGTGAGGCCGGGAGTCGAGCTTGTCGAAAAAAACACTCAAAAAGCATTTACAGAAGAGGAAAGACTGAAAATTCGGCAACAACAAAAAAAGAAGAAAAAAAAGGTCCGCCCACCTAATTGAAAGACTTTCCTCCGGATATGATTGGCTGCTACACTTCCTTTAGGGCTATAGTTGCCATAGTTTCTTGCAACGAGACGAACTTTTAACGAACTGAAGCGGGACTAATATTGCCTTTTATTCGGTGTCCATGATTGTGACGGCCACGCGTGAGTCACGGTAGCTGATTTTAGTTTAGTCGGGAAAAAAAACACACACACACCCAACCCCCGGACCTTCATCGTCGCCACTTTTTTTTTGTGTGTTTTCAAAAAACTGGATCACGTCACTCTGGACTTTCTGTGAAGCACAAGAGCCATAACTTTTCCCTTCAGCTTCCTCCTCTCCACTGCCACTCGGAAGAAGAAGAAGAAGAAGAAGAAGGAGGGATGGATCTTCACTCTCCATCGACATTCTCCGAAGCATTTCAAACAAACAAAAAAAAAAAAGAAAAAGCAAAATAAAAAAAAGGAAGATTAAGTGCTTTTGGTCGGATCGGAAAAAAAATCAACAGGTTAGTTGCTTCAGAATAAGGTTTCCATAGCAACCACCTCCTCCTCCAGTAGGGCATGGCTTACCGTAGTAGCTGATAGCAAAATGGCGACGACCACAGCAGCAGCAGCTCAACCCGCCGGCATCTGAGCGTGTAAATGTCACAACAGACCCTGAATGGAATTTTCAAAACAGTCAGTTTTTTTTTGTTGTTTTGTTTTTTACAAACTTGAAGCTCGTTGTGGTTATTTTTCTGACTTTTTTTTTACTATTTTTTTTTTTTTTTGCCGTGTTGTGACTTGGTAGGTAAAAGGTTGACCTTGTTGACTGGAGCCACACGGACGCTCGGGCTGGACCGACCCCAGACTACCAAAAATATTCTTTAAAAAAGTACAATTTTATAACACAAACTTAAAACAAATGCGACATTTAGGTTTAGCTAGCAAGGCGACCCAGAAGCAGAGGATAATAAGTTACAGGCAGAGGTTCACAAAGACAGTGTAGTAATGACACTAAAACGTCCACAAGATGGCGTCAAAAAGGTCCAAAACTCGGTCTTTACTTAAAAACCGGAAGTCCATGTGAACCAAGGCAGGTGCGGCTGCAAGGCGCGAGATCCACGATGGTCCAGAGAAAACGAGCTGACGCCGACTCCGGCCAGACTCTTTATACAGCACCTCTGATTGGCCCTTATAGTCGTGGATCTCGCGAAGCGGCGCAATCGCCGACTGTCAAGAAAACACAGGAAACCCAGGAAAAGACTGTACAAAATAAAAGCCCCAGGAAGGGGAATGTGACAAAACTGTATTTTAAAAATTATATATATATATACTCCCTCTAGTGGAGTAGTGCAGTATCACACAATATCGTGTGAGAAAAGTCCGGAACTAAAACCACGGGAAGGATTACTTTAGCATAGCAACGTTTTTTCACGGACCGAATCAAAACAAAAACAGTAAATAATAAATCAAATAGAGTTTGTTTTTTCACTAGTTAAAGCTTAAGTTAGATCAAGAGTTCATCAGATTATGTTACTTTAAAATAAAACATATTTTAGACGGTAATAATCAGTTGAAGATAAAGTATATCAATTATTCTCTAAGTAGAAACAGGAAAAAGCTAAAAGAAAATATATGTTATCCATGATATAATAATAAATGAAGGCAAACATTATCTTCTCCCAGAAGCCCATAATGCATTGCAACCGTTGATGCTATTTTCACACTTTTTTACAAAATTTGTATTCCTGATCCAAATATAGTCGAAAAATTAATCTTTTTTTTATGATAATTTAAGATCAGAGTAGGAAAGATGTTCATCCGTGATATACTCGGAGTAGAGCCTTTTGCCAGAGCTAGCTAACTTGCTAACGTCAAGTTAAAATGTCAATTAAACTTTTGATATTCACGATAATGTATGATTTGTTTTATGGAGGGTCCAGCCCGGGGGAGCGTGTGGCGTCAGTCAGGTGTCTGAGGAATACATCGTTTAAAGAATTGCACTTAAAACTTAGACACGTTAGACAGGATGTGTGTGTGTGTGTGTGTGTGTGTGTGTGTGCGTCTGGGAGTGTTCCAACATTTGTGTACCTCACTTCATGGTTGCGTGCTGCGTTCTTCTGAGTCACCGTCTGTGTTTCCGTGTGAAGGCGTGTGACCGTTTGTCGTCCGGCAACAGCAACAAAAAAAAAGCATTTAATAGTGTTGGAAACAACAAATTTACAATCATGTTTACCTTCGACTGGAATGAACTTCAAAAAAACTTGAAAATAAAAAAAAAAAGGTGTAAACTGAACAAACTGTACCAGAGGTTATAACCATGATCATGACAATAACAAGAATAATAAGCTTACAAATCCTACTTTTGAGGATAAAAGTCTGCGACTCTTCTTTTCATGCCTGGTTTGGTGTCGGCGTCTGCCAGAGATAATGTTTTTACACTTCAAAGCTTCTCGTCGAACCGCTCGGTGATACCTTCACGATCGGGAGAGATAAGTGTTTTCAATCAGACGCCATGTTTGAATGACAATGAGACGACGGCGGCGGCGGCGCTTCGATAAATCTGCTGATCCTCGTGTGCGGCCTCGTCGCAGATTACACGCCAGGGTTCTGGTGGAACAGGTGGAATTATCCTCCGTGGAGAAAGAGAGAGAAAGAGGTGGAGGTGATGGAGGGAATAACGCGACTGAAGATAAGAGCTTCATTTTATCCTTCTATACATCGACAAACTACATCAGTACGATGGTTGAAAAAGTGTTATAATTTTTTTTTTTAAAAGACAAGTCATATTGTGTAAAGCCATTTTTTAAAGGTAGTACGTGTAATTATACTACAACAATGTATATTAAAAAAGGTGAGTCAATACTTATTTTAGAACAGGGGTCTCCAACTCAATTGGCGGGGGGGCACTGGGGTGAGGGGTGGCGTCTTTACAAATCTGATTTTATATTTAGTTTCATTTTTGAGCCATTTTAGTCACAACTATTTTAACCATCTGTTCCTCCTTAACTATAAAATAAAAGCTACTGTAACTTGTTCCTTAACCTTCTTGTGTTTAAGGTGCTGCTGAATATTATGTTACAGGCCTCAACTTTAAGATCTCTGTTATATATTAATATCTTTATAATTTGACGTTCTCTCGAAACTATAATAATTATATTGTAATTGCTAAACTGCTAATGCATGCATTCTAATATAAAAATAAATCACATTCAAAATGGGTTTAAAATAACAAAAGATAATCAGTAAGATCAAGAAAATGTATAGTAATACAAGAACTTGTGGTGGTCAGGTGAGGCAGAACACAAATAAAATAAAAAAAAAGTACTAATGGTGATAGTTTACCCACAATTCATGTGTTTAAGTTTGTCTTCAAATTTGCCAGCTTCAGTCGCTACATTAAAATGAATACACATTTTTGTCTACAACTCTAAAAAGTAACAGTAAAATTACTATTAGTAAGGAAAAATCCCAAACATACGATAACATATCACTTTAACAGACTTTTACAGACTACAACACCATATAAATACAGGATAATAACTAAATTAGTTGAATGTAAATGTTTCACTGATCTGGTCATAAATATGATGAATAAATACAATTTTAACGTGTAAAATGTAGCGAAATTAACTGACAGAACCAAAATCAAGAGACACAGTTTGTAATTGGGAGAAGAACTCTTGAGATGTCAGTTGTTTAAGCAGTAAAAAATTAATGTACCATAAAAAAAGAAAAAGTAAACAATACAAATGATGACTGATTTATTACTCTGCGGACTATATTGATCGTAAAGTAATGACAAAATAATCTTCTCAAAGATGTTTACAATGGAAAGAAAGTCGTAATGTAGCTAATAAAAAATAATGCAGATTACCCCCAAAATTCTTTTTAAATAATACCAATATTTGTTGTATTTTTGTGAGAACAAGTACGGATATAAATACTATAATATATACATTTCAAAATATATATTTCATGTATTAAATCGGACATTATGGACCTTATCAGTGGTATCAAAGGCCCCCAAGCCACGGAACACCCATGTCACCTGAGTCTTGACCCGATGCAAAATGTTATCTCTACTCTGACTGAAGAACATCTCGGCCTCCTTCGATGATGTAGATTAATTAAGTGAACTCACTGTTCCTCTGTGCAGGAGATAGAACCTCCAGGCTTTACCTGAGTGAACAGAGAGAAATTAAATGTGTCAATCAACGTCGCTCATGACAGACTCATGTCAGGAGGAAACATCCACTCGATGTAAAACGGTGACTAGATCATTTCTTACTTAAACCACTCATGGATCAGTCAGAAGGTGAGTCTGGGAAATCATCGTCTCCGTGTCACGACCATCAATCTGTGGCTGATGGTTCGTCTGATCTGCTTCGGTCAGGGGAAATTAAAACGCCTTTTGTCTTCAGTTTGTTTGTTTTCATGATGTTATTGACTTCAGGGGCTGATGTTCAGGACGTCCAGGATTGTTGGCAAAAGTGACTCAGCGACTGCTCTTATGTGTCACATCTCATCCATTAAGGAGCATCAACACTGCAGGGAAGATGATCCTGACAGTGACTCAACCTTCTCAGGAAACATGCAGGATGATTTCAGGAATTTATCTTATTTCCCAAAAACATCTTTTTTTTTCTTCTGTTTTCATCGTGACTCATGTGTTTTCCTCACAGCTGTGACTGTGTATGAAGTGTGTTGTGCAACAAACAAGTACGACTCATTTTCACCAGGTATTAATGTAAAGGTTAAAAAAGTTGTGTAACAATTTTCTAATGGCATTTGTCAATTTTAAATTGATTTCCTAATGAAACAAAATACATTAGTATTATCAATAGCTATTATCATTATTCTCGATTTTGTTGTTTTGTTTTCGTTGTTATATAATTCTGACTTTAATTATTAATGTGTTTCATGTAAAAATATTTTATCACACGTACATTATGTAGGTCTTGTGTCTATTTATGTGATCATTTCATGTATTATGTGGCATTTATATATGTCATATGAACATTATGTATGTTCTGTGTCTATTTATGTGATCAGCACCTGTCATGTGACACTTATTTATGTCATATGAACATTATGTATGTCATGAGATCACTAACGTGATAATTTTATGTATCATGTGGCATTTGTTTATGTCATATGATACATAATGTATGTCATGTGTCTATTTATGTGATCAGCATCTGTCATGTGACACTTATTTATGTCATATGAACATTATGTATGTTGTGTGATTGTTAACGTGATCATCTTATGTATTATGTGGCATTGATATATGTCATATGAACATTATGTATGTCATGTGATCGTTAACCCGATCATTTTATGTATCATGTGACATTTATTTATGTCATATGAACATTGTTTCTGTCATGTGATCGTTATTGTGATCATTTTATGAATATTGTGACTATTTATTTATGTTGCATGTACTTTGTGTATGTCATGTGATCTTGTATGTGATCATGTTGTGTATCATGTAATCATATTATTACTTTATTTCACTAATATTCCCCATTACAATTCAACATTTGTCTTAATCCCAATAGGGGCTCTTATGCCCTTGTAAAGTCTGACCACCAATGGCCCCTAGGCATGATTTTTTGGAAAAATTGTGTTGAGAAACTGAAGATTCCTCAGATGTCTAGTCTGACACCACAAATCTCACATTTTTATTTTCCTTTTTTCACGTCCTCCACGTCTGTCTTCATACAGTACCTTCATTGAACACTGGGGGTCGCTATTCTGCCGCAGCGTTTCTAACCTGAGCCGCTCGCCGTTTCCTTCATGTTAATCCATCAACATTAACTGATCCATAAATCCCGTGACGTCACGTATTGTGTAACTGACATCACTGTGATGAGAACGTGTTACATCACCGTGTGTCTGCAGGTCTGACCTTTGACCCCTGCAGGTGACCCCGAGGCAGGTGATGTTTGTTTGGAACTTCATGAGAACTTCATGAAACTACTCCTGGGTACCAGACGACAGATTCACCAGAGAGAGACGCGACAGAAGCGTCTCTGTCTGGGTTTGTTTGTCACAAATGTGGCGTCTTTAATTGTTTGTTTCTCACAGAAAGTAATACCGTGCATGAGTGAGCGTGTAAATATCAAACTTGTACGACTTTGATGCCACAACAAACACTTTTAACGCTGAATTTTCAATTACCAACTGCAGACTTTTGAGTTAAGCGCGACAGAAAATATGCAGTAATCTTCTATATCTTACATTTTAGAAAAAAACGTTTGACTAAATAGTTAAATATGTATTTAATGTGATCATTTTAACAGCAAATTAACAAATTATATTAAATATTATTCTAATCAAGAGTGCGTTTTCTAAATATATGTTTAAAATAAAACACAAATTGCAGTAAAAAAAAAAAGTTATGTAAAGGCTCGTTCCTAATTGGTCAGTGAGTCTAAGAGCCCGACCTTTTATTGATTGGCCGGATGAGGTCATGTGATCATGAAGGTGCCATTTTAAAACAAAAGGTTATATTTCCCTGTATTATATTTTGCATACATGTCATCACCACTCCCATACTGCACTGCAGCAGTTCCAGGAGTCAAAGAGTGTATTCCTAGTCACCTGTGGATAAATGTAACTCCTCTCAACGTGCTGAAAACCAAACAGGAAGTCGTCCATTAACGGCGAGCAACTCGACCACGTAAGCGTCTTGAGTGCCTTTCGCTGTGATTGATGTTTGTTGTGGAAACTAAATATCATCCTCTGGATGCAACGTTAGCAGTTTCAACAGCTACTTGTGTATCGTCTTGCAGCGCAACCGCTGCACGTCTGGCTAAATATCATGTTGGGACTGCTCTCACGTTTGAGCTACTTGGAACGACTACTATATATTTGACATGTTGCAGTACTTGTTTCACATGTGTCCTGATGTAAGGACTTTAAATTTGTGTGTTCAGATAAAGTCAATTAGTAATATAAGAAGGTCAACCAGGTGATTTTGGGGGTCAAAACGTTTGATAGTGTTTGTAACGCTTGTCATTGGTGCCTTTTTTACAGACTTTCTGTCTGCAGTGTTGCAGATGGCGATGAGGATCAGCTCCTCTACGTTTGACAATGGTTGATAAATTTGATGGTATCGTAGGCTTTTGCTCCTCAGCTGCTGGGTGGTGGTCTAAGGCAGGGGTGACCCAAAAGACAGCTTTGGGATGAAGGGGTTCCTCAAAGTAGATTCTCAAAAACCGTTGCCTTGGAATCTAGTCGGTTAATAACTCTTTTCTACCGGCTCATCTTAGCCCTACTTGACTCGTTTAGCGGATACTATTTCTAGTACCTGCTTCGCTCTGGTTGCAAGCAGGCCAAGTCAGCACTTAAAAAAAAGGTAAAGTCGACCGACTGCTGGCCGCCGATTGGTCAAAAAGTGACGTCACTGAAGAGTCATCAGCGCGACTGAAGAAGCAAACCAGCCATTTTCAAACAACACTACGAAAAAGAGTAGGGTATGTTGATCCGAAAAGTTGTTTTCCGATGTCTGTAGAAAAGCTCCACACATTTTCCATAACTATTGTTAGTCTTTGTGTCACTTACAAAAATGGTGGCCCCGCGCACCGCAAGTAGGTATCAGGGCCGGTGGAAACACAACAGATTAGACGCAACCAATGCCAAGTGGGGCTGGAACGATGTTGTGCAGGGGTGGCCAACAAAAAACAGCACCCACTTCGGCTCTTAGAGGACCAGGTTGGCCACCCCTTGTGTAGTGGAAAAGCTATTCATTTATTAAAAGTCTTTTTGTGACAGCATTGGTTACTAGTTGCAGCCTGAAAGTGGGCGGGACCACAGGGTAGACATTTGTTGCCTTGCCAATCAGATTGCAGGGATGTCCCAAAAAAGAAAAACTGGTTCACTTTTATCAGAACCGAATTTACGATGGCTTAGCACGATGCCTAGAGGTCCACCTATGGATTTGGACCGCAACCTTCCTAGTCCATGATTGTCGCTAACCAGGTAGTTAGCAGGTTCTAGTTAGTCAGTAGGCAAGAAAGAACTAAAAGGAAAGGGTACTGTGGAAAAGGGCCTCAACTTGGAGGAGGCCAAGGGGAAGACCCTGGACACCCTGGAGTGTCCCTCCACTTGTTGGTGCATTAATGGTCTACCTGCAAAAATTCGATTTTTATTTGACGTGTGTTCGTGTAGTAAAGCAATAAAAAATAAATTGTGTGTTTCCTTGGAAGAACAAGAAGCCACAACCCAAGAGGCCAAAAAGTACAAGTTGATTTCTGCACCAAGACAAGTTTGAGGTAAGAAAATATTGTTTGTCTTCAACTTTTCAACACAAGTATAAACTTGTGACAAACCTAGAAAAGCCAAAAACATCAAGTCATCATTTGTCTGGAACCTGATAGTACTAATAAAAAGATTGCTCGGAGAAGTGTCTATAAATCAACAAGAAATACCAGACGCTCATGTTTCAGAACTGTTTGCTTTTTGATTTATTTGGGTCAACGGTGCCAAGTTTGCAATCCTGGCAACACACCAGCAACTTCACCGTCATGCATTCATCGAGTTTAAACTAGTTTAATCTTTGGTTTAGCTTCTTATGCTAGTAGCACAAATGGTTGTTCCAAGTGGAGCTTCTAGCTTCCTAATATTAACTTGTAAAAGAGATAATAGTGATCAACGGCCATTTGGTTTAGAACAAACATTTTAAAAAACATTTATCCCACAAAACATTTATTCAGACCTGAGTAGTCAATAATTTATCATTTTAATTATGACCCGGGTGTCATTTTTATATAGAGCAAATTCATTTTCAGGAAATCTTTTATTACATTTAATATTATAAATCATATGTTTATTATTCTAGTAGAGTTGTAGAATTTAGTTTAGTCTAAGCAAAGTAAAAGTAGCTAGCTCTGTTATTGAAGCACTAAGCTAGCATGAATCATATGGAAAGCCAAGTGAAAATGTATTCCATATCCAACTATTTAAGCCTAAATAAAGTCCACTAGTGAACTAGTCCTGCACTTTTACATTACTAGTGAAGGTTAAAAAAGGCATACTAGTGAAGGTTAGCATGTCTACCAGTGAACTAGCTGGTCTTTTTAGCCTTGCTTGTGAACTAGCTGGCTCCAGCACTTAGCTTGTGAACTAGCACAGTTACTAGTTTAATCGTCCAAAAATGGGCTTACTAGTGAACTAGTAATGGACAAACGGTCTACATGTTTCGAGTGTTCTGACTGACCAATTTTCGCTACTTAACAAGTGAATGCTCCCTTCACTGCCCTAGTTAACTAGTTCACGTGTTATATTGTGAATGTTCACTAATACGCTAGTTAAATAAAAAATGATTTTACTAGTGAGCGTTTCTGACTTCACTAGTACGTTCTTTTTAACCTTCACTAGTTTACTCGTAATGTAAAACTACATGACTAGTTCACCGGTAAGCTTAATTTAGGTTAGCATGACAGCGTTTTTGGAACTAACTAGTGAACTAGTGTGTGCTTTTGACATGTGATATCAAGATTATGGAATAAATCCTCACTTGGCTTTCCATAGGATCTGCTAACAACTTCCTTCTCTTTAGAACAAGTTTGAAATAAGAGTCAAGCTAAACAAGCGCTGCGTAGCTACCAAAAATAGAAAACGAATTTGAATTATTTTTGTACTTGCCAACTCAAGTCCTTGGCTACTTTAAAGGTTTTTGACTTATATTTGCTCTGTCACTTATAGATGTATTCAGGCTTTGGAATGTTTTTTTTTTATGAGTTTTGTATAAGTAAGTAAGTAAGTAAGTCAGTAATTTTTATTTATATAGCGCTTTTCCAGACCAGGGTCACAAAGCGCTTAAACAATCAAAACAATATTCAATAAAATATATACTTTAAAGATCAAGATAAAACTGATAACACAACAGGAGTTCCAGAAAATCAAGGAAAAGCCTGATATAAGAAATTATACTATAAAAAAACCCAACAACAATAGAATCAATTAAATAAATAAATTTTGTTTAAAAAATGGCAAAAACAATTGCAATTCAACCTAAAGCATATAATTCACAACACGTTAGTTAACAGTTTTTATCCTTTAATAATAAAAAGATTTCTACTAGGAAAATGTAGAATATAGAAATGGGTAGACGGAGCAGAAACAAATGCTTTGTAGACTCTACTGGAAAATCTTTGGTTGGTTCTAAAGTTTGTGTAGACGTTTTAAAAAAAAAAGGTTGAGTCAGCAGTTGCTTACTCACACCCTGGCGGGGTAACTCCGAGGTGTCACAGCACCTTCGTCAACCAGCGGCGGGCGTGTGAGGCTTGTGTCAAGATGGCAAACGTGTCTCAGACGTCGGCGAGGATGAGCTCGGCAGCGTCTTCTGGAGCAGAAAGGAAGGGAAACGTTGAGTCACGTCACGTTGCAGCGCCCGAGGCTAAACCTGCTCGCCGGCTCACTTAATCATCGCGTCTGCGCCGTGATGAACACACTCAGGTGTAGTCAGGTGACCGGCGGAGCCGAAAGTGCAGGCGTGTTTACCGTTGGAGGTGAAGAAGTCACTGGAGTTGTTTTTTTTCTTCTTGGGACTAAAGATGAGCAAATAAACGTCTTCACCTTCTGTTATGCAAGGTGGCCTAGAAGTGCAAAACAAATATGCAAACTCTGAAAACATGTACTTGTATACAACTATGAAACAAGTATACAGTTTCCTGAAGTTATTTCCTGAAGTTAAATTATAATTAGCACTGCAGAGATTGGGAATTTGTCCCAGAGTTATTTGCCCCAAGAGTTTGGGGATTTGTCCCAAGAATTCGGGAATTTGTCCCAAGAGTTCGGGAATTTGTCCCAGAGTTTGATCAGAGTAATAGAAAATCGGAACCTTGTTTCAGAGAATGGGGAAAATTGTTCCAGAGAATCGGAAACTTTTTTCAGAGAATCAGAAACTTGTTCGAGAGTATCGGAAACTTGGTCCAGGTAATCGTACACTTGTTCCAGTGAATCGGCAACTTTTTCCGGAGAATCTGAAACTTGTTCCTGAGAATCGGAAACTTTTTCTAGAGAATCGGAAACTTGTTCCAGAGAATGGGAAACTTATTCCAGAGAATCGCAAACTTGTTCCAGAGATTCGGAAACTTGTTCCAGGGAATCGGAAACTTGTTCCAGAGAATCGCAAACTTGTTCCAGAGAATCGGAAACTTGTTCCAGAGAATCATAGACGTGTTACGGAGAATCGGAAACTTGGTTCAGAGAATCGGAAACTTGTTCCAGAGAATCAAAAACTTGTTCCAAAGAATCGGAAACTTGTTCCATAGAATCCGAAACTTGTTCCTGATAATCTGAAACTTTTTTGAGAGAATCCGAAACTGGCTGTAGAGAATCGGAAACTTGTTCCACTGAATCAGAAACTTGTTCCAGTGAATCAGAAACTTGTTTCAGAGAATGTGATACTTGGTTCAGAGAATCGGAAACTTGGTTTAGAGAATCGGAAACTTGTTCGAGAGTATCAGAAACTTTTTCCAGAGAATCGGAAACTTGCTCCAGAGAATCGGAAACTTGGTTTAGAGAATCGGAAACTTGTTCGAGAGTATCGGAAACTTTTTCCAGAGAATCGGAAACTTGCTCCAGAGAATCGGAAACTTGTTCCAGAGAATCGGAAAATTGTTCCAGAGAATCGGAAAATTGTTCCAGAGAATCGGAAAATTGGTTAAGTGAATCGGAAACTCGTTCCAGAGAATCGGAAACTCGTTCCTGAGAATCCGAAACTTTTTCCGGAGAATCCGAAACTCGTTCCAGCGAATCAGAAACTTTTTTCAGAGAATCGAAAACTTGTTCCGGAGAATCCGAAACTTGTTCCAGAGAATCCGAAACTTGTTCCGGACAGTCCGAAACTTGTTCCGGACAGTCCGAATCTTGTTCCGGAGAATCCGAAACTTGTTCTGGAGAATCCGAAACTTGTTCCTGAGAATCGGAAACTTGTTCCAGAGAATCGGAAAATTGGTTAAGTGAATCGGAAACTTGTTCCAGAGAATCGGAAAATTGGTTAAGTGAATCGGAAACTTGTTCCAGAGAATCGGAAACTTGTTCCAGAGAATCGGAAAATTGGTTAAGTGAATCGGAAACTTGTTCCAGAGAATCGGAAACTCGTTCCGGAGAATCCGAAACTCGTTCCGGAGAATCCGAAACTTGTTCCGGAGAATCAGAAACTTTTTTCAGAGAATCGAAAACTTGTTCCGGAGAATCCGAAACTTGTTCCTGAGAATCCGAAACTTCTTCCGGAGAGTCGGAAACTTGTTCCTGAGAGTCCGAAACTTCTTCCGGAGAATCCGAAACTTGTTCCAGAGAATCCGAAACTGGTTCCAGAAAATTGGAAACTGGTTCCAGAGAATGGGGAAACTTGTTGCAGAAAAGTGGAAAATTACTTTAAATAAGTGGAAACTTGTTTAAGAAAAATTGGTCTCAGAGTTCATTAGATTGCTTCAGGAAATGTTCTTTCTTCTGTAAGTTTGTAAGTGTGTTTTGCACGTCTGGGCCACCGTACCTCCGTGTTCTGCAGCAGATGAAGCAGACGGAACAGCTTCACCGGTTCTGACCCGGCAGACTTCTAGCAGATATTATTTTTATCTCTCAGCATCAGAGCTTTGATCCGTCAGAACCGAACCCGACACATCTCCGCCATCGTCATCATCGGCGTGTTTTTTTTCCCTCTTTGATTCCTGCCCTCATGGATGGATGCTTCCTAACATCGTCTCCTTGTCTCCTGCTCTGCTGTCTCTGAGATTGATGCTGCTGGTGTTAGTCACCCCCCCCCCCCTCGCCCGGCTCGTCCTCCTCTCATCACATGTCCATCTCTTCGCTAAGTTTAGCTCTAATCCTGCGTCGCAGAGACAACATGTAAACGGCGGGAACAGATGGAGAGTTATATTTATTCCGTCCGCCTGACATGCATAACTGAAGAGGCCGCTCGGATTGTAAACTTTAATGCTTCTTGATCAATCCTGCACTCTGGCGAAGGAACTTCTGACAGAGTAGGCGTGTAAATGAAAGGGGTATTTTGGCTCCTCCCACTTTTTTGTCGCTCTAATAGAAGAACATACATTGGGCACATCACAATGACTTATATAAACGAGGGAATTCATCTGCTGTTTTTTTCTTTTTTTTCCAAATTCAATCATCGTATGTTTCCGACGGACAAATTGCGTCGTGAATGGATTACGATAATTGAACCGGCCGCGTCCTAATCTCCAGATTACGTCGCCTGCGCTGGAAGATCTTCCGGATTGGATGATGTTTAGGTGCGAAGACTTCTGATGGTGATTTAGGACGAGGAGCTTCTGTCGCCGCCAGCTGTCGCCTTTGAGCTCGTGAGACGTTGGAAGTTAAAAACAGGAAATAGAACATTTAGTTCTTTTAACTGAGCGCCGTCGGCTGTTGCCGTGCATTATGGGGACGAAAATATAATTATTAATCTCGTGGTACAAATAAAACTAGATGCTCAAAAACATGTTGAGGTCCCGGGGCCAAATCTGGCACGCCAAGTCATTTAAATGTGGCCCAGTGGACGGTTGGCAAATATCAATGTACATTTATGATGTTTACACGATGATCTATGAAGATTCTAATGGTTAAAATAAGTGTGAGATTATAGAAATTTACAATAAGGATAACATAAAGATTGAGATAAAGAATTTTGACGGACAAACAGATGTTAAGTCTGGCTTCAAACACGATTTCAAAAGTTTTAACAAATGTAATTTGTCATTTTCAGTTTTATCTATAAAAAAAAAGTTGTGCTTATTTCATGTTTTATTAATTATGATATTATGACATTGTATGACAGGAATTTAAGTGGACAAGAAAGAGCAATATAGAGCAAATATTTCTTTGAATCTATTGAAAAAACTTTTTTTTTTAAAAAGAGGAAACTCGGTCCATTAGATCGGAAACTTGGTTGAGAAAATTACAAAATTGGTTCATAAAATCGGAAACTTGGTTGAGAAAAATAGGAAGTTTTTTTTGAAAAATCTGTAACTAGTTTTGGATAAAGTTAAGAAACTTGGTTAAGAAACTTGTTTGAGAAATCTGGAAATTTGGTTTAAAAAATTTGAAAATTGGTTCATAAAATCGGAAACTTGGTTCAGAAAATTTCAAACTTGTTTGAGAAAAATGGAAGCTTTGTTGAGAAAATCTGAAACTTGATTTTAAAAAAATGGAACTTGGTTCAGGAAATCGGAAACTTGGTTCTGGAAAATCGGAAACTTGGTTCGGCTAATCAGAAACTTGGTTTTGGAAGATCGGAAACTTGGTTCGGAAAATCGGAAACTTGGTTCGGAAAATCTGAAACTTGGTTCGGAAAATCGGAAAATTGGTTCGGAAAATCAGAAACTACTTTGAGAAAATTGGAAATTTGGTTTTGAAAAAAAATGGTTGAGAAAATCGGAAACCTGATTCAAGAAAAGTGGAAACTTGTTTAAGATTAAAATAACCAAAATCCCACTATTTGAAGTAGAGCTATTTAACGTATCAAAGTACCATATAAATGGAGATAAAATGTACGTAAACACAAAAATTAGACGTTAGACTATAAAAAAAATCATCAGAATTATTGCAACAACCGCAAAAACTCAACATTTAAATGGAGTTACAATTTTCCTACCATTTAATGGAAACCAATAACTTTATTGGACATTTGGCACAAATCTAAGGCTTTTGTTTTGTGAAACTTGAAAAACTATCTTTATAACATACTCACTTCAGAACACAAAACATACAACTTTTTTCCTTGCACTTCTACAACATGTAAAGAGTATTCTCTTTTTTTTTTAAGATATTTGTTTATTGATTTTTCACAAAAATCAACCAGTAAAGTTCAACAGTGTAAATGATGATTATTCTTTTAATTCATGTGGTGAAAGTGACAACATTCACTCTGTATAACTTCATAACTTTTTCTAAAACGTAATCAAATAAATAATCTTGAACGACAGAAGATTCACCGTTTTTTAATCCTCCTCTATCTTGTCTGGGCTTGTCGAGCTTTTATTTTTACTCCTTCGCAGTAACCGGCCTCACAGGTCTTACAAATCTACACCCACGCCTTCTAAACTTTTTCTTTTTTTGTTGTGTAATAAGAGCGACAACAGGCCGGCGAACTGTCAACACAGCACGACATATGTGATGATGGACTCTGACGGATCACACCCTCAAGATCCTTCAATCTGCAGCAGAATCCTTCAAATATTCAACTGGCTGGATCAGATTCTGTGACTCGTCTAAACTGAAGTCACTCTTGAGTTTTCTCGATCGTTTCTCTCGTCGACGGTCATTTTGAATTGTTCCATTAAAAAGCATGAAGACATTACGAAGCTCCACATTAATAATTGTCTGTAACTGTTTAATTATTTATGAAGCAATAATAAGTTCGAGATCAATTAAAAAAATGCATGATTTATGCATTTAATTAATATTCTCTTACGACTGTAGTATTTCTTTTAGTGGACTTTGATGTACGTCTGGCTCTCGTTAATGTTACGTTTTTGTTAATCTTGTATTCATGTTGATGTTTAAATGGATGTTTAAGTTTAAGTTGTTGTGTTAGTTTACTTTGATGTTGATTTTTAAGTGTGTGAGCAGGTTTGTGCGTACGTTCGTACGTAGGTTATTCATGTAAGTATATTGATGTGTATGTATGTAAGTATATGGATGTGTATGTGTACGTTTTTTTTTTGTTTTTTTTAAGATATTTGTTTATTGATTTTTTACATAAAACAATAAGTACAGCTCAACAGCTTAAATGGAATGATACATAGAAAATAGATAATAATAAAAGAAAATAAAAATATGAAAAAAGAAAGAAGGGAAATAACATTTTTGCCGCTGTACAAATAAAAGTATACATATATATCCACACGCACTCAAACATATACAGTATATTCATAAAAATAAAATAAAAATGAAAAGATACATTCTTGTATAATTAACAGAAAAGGTGAGAAGAACTAAGACAAAATAAATAAATAAAAGACAGCACAACAAAAGAAATAAAAAATAAAATAAAATAAAATAAAATAAAAACAAAAATAAAAAACAAAAATAAAAAAATAAAAAACACAAACAAAACAAAACATGCCTGGTCCGCACATACACACACCTCACCCCACATAGATAATAACATTATCAATCTAAACAAGCATTTAAAATAAACAAGAAATAAAAGGGAAGATGTTCATGAAGTGACAGTCAAGTGCATTGTCCTTGCATATACCAGAAAAGGTCCCCACATCCTTTTGAATTTGGTGCTGGACCCTTTTAAAGTGTGGCGTATTTTTTCCAATTTTAAGTTGCTGAGAACTTCTTTCAGCCATGATGTGTGTGATGGAGGTGCTGGTGATTTCCATCTCAACAAGATGAGGCGTCGGGCCAGTAATGTTGCAAAGGCTACTACATCTTTTTGGAGCTTGGTTAGAGGTAGATCAGAAATACCATATAAAGCAGTTAAAGTGTTAGGTTCTATATTGGTCTCAGTGACCTCTGACAATGTCCTAAAGATGTTTTTCCAAAAGATGGCCAGAGAGGGACATGACCAGAACATGTGTAGATGGTTAGCCGTTCCATTATGACACTTCTCACAAACTGCATCAACGTGGTCGTATATTTTAGTTTCAGTTTAGTCCAGTGTGTGCGGTGAACAATCTTGCATTGGATCAGTCCATGTCTGGCACAAATACTTGAAGTATGAACACGCTTCAGAACTCCGTCCCATTGGTCCACAGAAATTATCTCCCCGATCTCCTCCTCCCAGAGAGCCTTAATCCCATATAGAGATGTTGAAGTGAGATTTTGGATTCTATTATAGTTATGTGTTATTAAGCTCTTCATCACTGGAGTTTGTGAAAGAAATATATCCAACAGAGTTTTTTCAGGCAAATTTGGAAATTGATCAAATGTTTTTTGGACAAAAGTACGGATTTGTAAATAGTGTATGTGTACGTTTTTGATGTGTAAGTATGTGTATGTATACTTGGATGTGTACATTTGTACAAGTGTGTGTTAGTTTATGTACAACTTTATTTGTGTGTGTAAGTTTACGTTAAGGCTTATGTTGATGTTAAAGTGTGTGTGTAGGTTTACATTGATGTGTATGTGTAAGGTTACGTTGGTCTTGATGTGTAAGTGTGTGTATAAGTTTACGTTGATGTTAAAGTGTTTGCGTAAGTTTGTACCTACATTTTTGTTTAAGTTTGTTCAGAAGTTTTTTTTTGTTATGTAAGTATGATGTTTGATGTTTAAGAGTGCGTGTGTAAGTTTACGTGTAAGTTTATGTTGATGCTAAAGTGTGTGTGTGTGTAAGTTTACGTGTAAGTTTATGTTGATGCTAAAGTGTGTGTGTGTGTAAGTTTACGTGTAAGTTTACGTTGATGTTTAAGTGTGTGTATCTAAGTTTCTGTAGATGTTTAAGTGTGTGTGTAAGTTTAGGTGTAAGTTTACGTTGATGTTTAAGTGTGTGTATCTAAGTTTCTGTAGATGTTTAAGTGTGTGTGTAAGTTCACGTTTATGTTTATGTTTAAGCATGTGTGACTAAGTTTACGTTGATGCTAAAGTGTGTGTGTGTGTGTAAGTTTACGTGTAAGTTTACGTTGATGTTTAAGTGTGTGTGTAAGTTCACGTTTATGTTTATGTTTAAGCGTGTGTGACTAAGTTTACGTTGATGCTAAAGTGTGTGTGTGTGTGTGTAAGTTTACGTTGATGTTTCAGCGTGTGTGTGTGCGTTGACATGTAAGCTGATGTTGATGTTCAAGTGTGTGTGCATGTTTGTCTGTGATGTTTTTGTTTTTTATTTGTATGTTTTGTTTTAATGTTTATGTTTTTATTTTAAGTTTTTTTATATATATTTTAATGCATTTATTAATTATTTACATGTCATGTTAATGTAATTCATTCTATGTATCTCTCTTTATTTCATTTCTATATTAAATTTCGCCACCACAACAAATTCTTGTGCTTTGTTTACGAAGGCAAAACAGTTTCAGATTCGAAGAATTCTAGTTTGACCCAGTAGTGGGAGATTATCCTGCAAAGGTTCAGGCTGGTGCGACCTAGACTGAACTGCTGGATCACAGGTCAGCGACATATGTTGTTGTCGTCTGGCTGCTGCTCGTGTCCCGAGGTTTCCTCCCTTATCTCCGGCGTGACTTCGGCCTCCTTCATAGAAATCACAGCCTTCCGTTTTCCTCGACGATCCGTGTTCCCATTTATCCTGGGCAGCAGGTTCGGATGCGTGACACGGCGGATGCGAGCAGCTGAGCTGTCTGGTCTGAGCGCCGCTCGCAGGCTGCCGAGAACTGCCTGAACTAAATAGAGGAATTAATGAGGGAGGAAGTAACAGCCAGACCGGACGCAACAACACTGACAATGAGGTGTCATAGTGTCTTGTACGTGAGACAGTCGGTGTGAATCCGTTTTTGTTTTTTATTTTTGTTTCCATCTTTAAACTGGTGTCCACAACTTTAAACTTATTTTGATTTTTTTTTTAAAGGAAAATAACTTTAAATTGTATCCAACCATTTCCTCGTCAGCTAGTTTTGTAAAATAGACATAATTACATAATTTTTTATCATTATTTATCATTGTTTCTTTCAGATAATCCATTGGGATTTTTTTCCAATATCAATCAATCAATCTATACAGTATATCAATCATTAAAAAAAAAGATTAGTAATTAAGTAAGTAAGTAATATTTTATATAGCGCTTTTCGAGACCAGGGTCACAAAGCGCTTAAACAATCAAAACAATACTCAAAAAAAAAGTACATACTTTAAAGATCAAGATACTACTGAGAACAACACAGGAGTTCGAGAAATTCAAGGAAAAGCCTGAACAAATAGAAACGTCTTAAGATGTTTCTTAAAGGAGTCAGTAGATCATCAAGCGCAAAGAGAGAGGAAGATCGTTCCAAAGCTTAGGAGCAACAGCCTGAAAAGATTTCTCTCCTCTGGTCCTGAACCGTGTGCGAGGAACCATAAGTAGATTCTGATCCACAGACCTCAGAGCCCGAGCTGGGGTGTAAGGCTGGATCAGATCACTGATGTAAGGAGGAGTCTGACCATGAATAGATCTGAAAGTAAGAACCAGAATTTTAAAGTTGATCCTGAAAGAAACTGGAAGCCAGTGAAGAGTTTTAAGGATCGGAGAAATGTGAGTTCTTCTACTAGAGCAGGTCAGAATTCTCGCTGCAGAGTTCTGAATCAACTGCAGGCGAGACAGATCCTTCTTGTTAAGACATGAAAACAAACTGTTACAATAGTCCAGACGAGAAGAAACAAACGCATGGATTACAAGCTCCAGATCATGTTCCGACAACATTTTCCTAAGTTTAGAGATTATCTTTCTGTGTGGCCGGGTAACGAATCCCTCATGGATCGGTTCTAGGCCCGATTTTTGGGAACCCCTGCAATAGAGGATTATTGGATTTCAGTTTTGGGGTGTAACAATCTTCGTTATGTGTGTTCCGCAATCAATATGGCTGTATATTAGAAAAAATCTGTCGCGATACAGGGGCCACAACACAATATATATATAGTCATACTGTAGTAACAAGTATATATTTGTAGTATTGTCGAGTACTTGACTCTGGTGTTGCAGGATTTACAGACCACATGACTCTTGACGAAGTCGTAACTGCTTTCATTAGTTTTGAAACCGAAAAATGTCCAAACATCAGCTTCAAAAGCTGCGGGATTCAACTGTATCCTCTCGTCCTCAGTCATCGCCGGAATCTTGTGGGATTTCATTGTTCCTTTAGCTATAGGTTACAATCGAATTATATTATTTTGACCAAACTTTATTGAACTGTAAACCATTAAAGAACTATGGTTAAAATAAATGTAATGATTCAAAGCCCAAAAAATGTTTTATTATTATTATTTTTTTTAATTAAAATAAAAATAATCAATTTATTGCTGTCGGATATTGATACATTATCGTGAATAGAAACATCGCTGTATGGATATTTCCTAACGCACCTACTATTAAATCATGTGTTAATCATGTCACAAGTTACAGAATGCATTGCAACAATTGAAACTTACTATAACTCTTACGTTATTAACTAGCATGCAATTTAAATTATTTTTATTTTACAGGATATTTAGTAGCAACCGCTTCTGTAAAGAAAGTAAACAATCATTTGAATGTGTAGATAAGAGTAGATAAACTGATCCGTCACATTTCAACCAGAATAAATCAAGATCTTACAGAGAAAATCCGCCTCATGTGTTCCTCGTGTACCTTAAAGATTCAGCACCTGATCCGGATGATGGATCGACGCCGGCGTTACATGAGCGAGCATCGCGGCGTGTTCACGACACGTGGGCCTCGACGTGCCGACGGTGACAGTATTGAACGGCACATTTGTTGTATAATCTTCCGTCTTCATCCCCGTGGCTGCGACCCCACGATCCACATGTCACTTCACGCCTCCTCACACCTTCTCATCGGCTCGTCTGGTCTGATCGCAGATCGACGCGGGACTCGTGTCCTCGTCCAACGATTTAACCTCGAATCACCTCCATTTCTAATTATGAAGCTCAGAATTGCTTTATCGGATTCACTCACTTTATCATTTAGAGTTCGGGGAGTTAAGGAACTGAATCAGGCTTTAGATGAGATGAACTATCAGGACAACACAGGAGCCTGAACTCAACACAAGGCCACAAAAAAACATTGTAAAAAGTTTCCCAATTATGGCAAACTTTGTAAAAACTTCCTGCTTTAGGAAATCAAAGTGGTTTTTGCTTCCTTATAAATCATAAAGTTGGGCTTAAAAACTTTTTTATCATCACGACAACATAAATTTTGCTCAAGGGCTAGAGAAATAACCCCAAAAATATCCTCTAGTCTGTTGCTTTGTAACCTTTTCCGTTGGATTCTTTTTTCCTTTCACTTCATTCACTCAAGGACGTTTTTTTTTTTGTGGCAATTTCTTCTGTATTTTAGTAATGTGTGTAAGAATATAACTTTTTCTGCTTTGTGTCCATGAAATTGGTTTTAAAGATTCAGTCAAACTGAATGAAATTAAATTCTCAGTGAGCCAGACATTGTAGGATGAAAGGAAATGTGAAGAAACCAACGACAGAAACCAGCGTCTTGATGTGTCAAGAGTTGGAGGCTAATGTTGCTTCAGAAAAAATTGCATCTTTTAAAAAAACAAAAAACCTTTCAGACGGTATAAATCAATAGAAAATAAATTATATTCAAGAAAAGACCTTCTGTACGGCCCGGTAACCGATTCCTCAGGGACTAGTAATGGTCCCAGGACCGGGGGTTGGGATACACTGCCTTGGAACACCTGCCTAGAATGATTTAAATGTACATTTTATTTAAAAAGACAATGTTTTAGTACCTCAATTGTGCCTTTTTGTTTGCTTTTCTTACATTTAAAATGTAATAGATAAGTAAAATCAATCGATAATGGTCAGTTCATATAACGCAGAGATTTTATTTTATTTAATTTTACTCTGTTAGTACCAAGAAAAGATGTCCTAGGAGGAAAAGATGAATGTAAAAGAACGGTATTGATAGAAAAGTTGCCAGGTTTTGACCTTTCATAACAAATGGGTTACATCACTTATTTCAGAACTATTTTAACTTTGTAAAAAAAAGAAAGATTAGCCGGAAATTGAGCACTTTAATTAAAAATATATTTGTTTTTCCATTTGTTTCTCTTCTTGACATCTTGGTTTGTGATGGTCGCTCCTTGCTAACGATATATATTTGAAAATGGTACGTTTAAAATTTTATTTGAATTCTTTTACTCTAGAGTGGGTGTATCTGTTATTTTGGGGCTCAAACTTAAAGGTCACACAGAGTATATATCTGAAACCTTTACTCATCTACAGACACAATAACAATGTAAGTAGTTTCACTTACACAATCATAAAATAACAATTTAGCTTTAATTTTTGCATCAAAGATAATACCGTTATAAATACTTAAGTGTTTTGTCTCTTTAGTGATGTCTCACTGTGATCCACGGTTTCATAACTGGTGTTTTCTAGGGCCGACCTCTGACCCCACCAGCATGGTTATGCCAAAAATAAATACATTTCTTGGTAGTGAGATGACGGATTATTATTGTTGTTGTATAACTGAATGAATTTGGTACCAACAAGAGGAAAACCGGGTCAGAGCGCTTCCTGATAAAATCTTCTTCATGTAAATACCACTAACCTTAAGGTCAGAAGACTCCGGATGCATGTTCTGATAATATATTGAGCTGAAATACCATCTAATCATCTCTACCATCTTGAATACCAAAAAAAAAAAAACCTGCAGCAGGAAAGTAATGAAAAAACATCCAGGATTATGAATCATTTTGCTGAGCCATTAGGATCCAGCTTCAGAAAACAACTCTAATTCCGCCATTAAGTTTAAAATCTGTAATTACACTTCCCTTGTTTCCTTTTTGGATTTGAACATTTTTCTTTAATCTGCTTATTCAGCCGATACTTTTAAAGTTTTAGCTTCCGGGAAGCGTCTATTTAAAGATCAGTGTGCCGGCAGGAAGTAGTTATTGGATGTTATTCAGGGTTTTACTGACACAAATCTAAATGTCAGAACGAACTTTTCAAGGAAACGGATGAATGGATTCTCAGATGGATGGATGGATGAGGAACGGATCAAACATGTGGAGATGAATTACTTGGTTTGAGACAAACATAGAAGTAGAAGTAAATGCTATAAAAGAATTAGGAGTTTTGATGGATGGATGATCAATAAATTGATAACTACATGAAAGCATAGATGTTTATTTTGGAAGTGTAAAATTAAATATTGGATGGTTAAATTAGTCAATATATTGATAGATGTATGGATGTATATATCAATAGAGGCCACAATACGATATATAGTGATACTGTAGTACAAGTATATATTTGTAGTATAGTCGAGTACTCTGGTTTTGCAGAATTTACAGACCACCTGACTCTTGAGGAAGTCGTAACTGATTTCATTTGTTTTGAAACCAAAAACACCTCTAAAAGCTGCTGAAGTCCACTGTATCCTCTTGTCCTCAGTCATCGCCGGGATCTTGTGGGATTTCATTGTTCAATATATATTGTTTAGCTAAAGGTAACCATCTAATTATTGTATTTTGAACAAACGTATTGAACTGTAAACCATTAAAGAACTATGGTTAAAAAAATAGATAGATATCAACACATTATCATTATTATAATTATTGATTGACAGATAGATGAAGGATGTATGGGTCCTGGAGTAAATGTTTGCATTGATGAACGGATGATAAATGATGGATGGATTATTGTTGTGTGGATTAATGATCATTAAATAGATGGATGAAGGTGGATGTTTAATCGAGATAAACTGTGCCAATGAACGAATGCATGAGACACATCAATGAAGATGAAACTGTAATGAAAGAAGGGATGGTGGGATGATCATTAAGTGGATGGATGGATGGATGGTTGATGAATCAATAGATGAACAACATAAGAAGACTATAAAAACAATATGAATAAATGATTAGAAAAAAAATGATTTAAAAAAGTGGTCGAATTAAAAAAACGTCAGGATTAAAAGATGGAAAATGTATAAAAGTATGAAGACATTAAAAGTACCAAAGCTAATAAATACTAGAAGGATAACAAGAGCTATTTGTTCGAAGGGGAAACACAATATTTTCACAGCGACTCACAAAAGAACTGGGCAATAATTCCAAATTTTCATAAACCAATGTTCAGTCTTTCATCTCCATTGTTCTGCTCATGATACAAGTTACATAACAGTCGTACAATTTAATCAGTCCGGGCACCGCGTCACGAACCACAACATCCTGTGAACACACACATTTTTTTGTCGATAGTTTCCGTCAGCGAAAAAAATAATCACAACGTCGTTCGACTGGACAGAAGAGCCACATCTGGTTCCAGTGTTTCGTCGTCATGTTCGACTCGACAGGGAAAAACGTGGTGAACCGCATCTCACTGACCCGAGGAATCCTCCAGCACCAATCATCCCGCCGGCTTCTCTCTCATCCGCCGAGAAAACATCACAACGTTAATAAAAGCTCATTAAAAAAAAAAAGACTCCTATTAGTCCTGCGACTGCGTGGATATACAGAAGCGGCTGCTCATTATCTTTCTGTTCGACCCTTAATGAGCAAAATGTAATTTAAAAAACACAATTGAATCCATCATTTTTATACTCGCTTTAATGAGCTTCTTCGTGTTCAATCAGACTCTGACAATAACCACTAAAACAAAAAAGCATAATGCAGTCAAAATGAATGAAATGCAGCCTTTGTGAACTTTTCGGAGTCTTTGACCGACCCTTCACTAAATATAGAACGACAAGAGTCATTTGTCAAAGTTTAAAAATAGTTATTAGACCAGAATCTAATGTATCACTTCAACCGTGCAATAAATTTGCTTTATTTTCAATTCACTCGTGTCTGGTGAGAACCTGGGTTTTAATTTGACGTGTATCTTTAGTTGATTAACTGTGTATTTCATGTCAAAGCAGTTCGGGAAAAAGTCAATATTGCAGGATTTCAAGGTGCCTTAACTAAAGCTCCGGCCGACCAATTAGACCATGAGATAGAAAATGAACTTGTTTACCAGACTTTTCTGCGCTTTATAATAGTTTGAGAGTTGTTTGTGGTATCAAAGATTTGATTATGGATGGTTATGGCCCTATTTTTAACTTATTATTATTTATATTTATACTATTTTTTACTTTTATTAAATTTTTTATTTATGCTTTTATATATACATTTACTCTAATGTGTTTTTTAACGGTTGCAAAGCAACACAATTCTGTTGCCAGTTTCCCTGTTGTGTTCTTCTGTGCAATGACAATAAAAGAAAGTCTAAAGTCTAAAGTTCAGTTGTTAGATTTTACTGTCCAATACATTTGTGATTGACCCTTATTTTTCCCAACCTTTTAGGACATCATTACCTTCACTGAGGACATCAGGTGATCGATGTGTTGTTAGAAAAAAACAACGCAAAAACAAGAAAAGTGTACGACTTTTGGTGATGTTCTAAAGTTCCATCTGGATCCATAAGTAATTTAAAGATTCATCACGTACTAAAGTGCAGTTTCAGTTTGAGCTTATTTGTTTTTAGCTGATATTTATCAAGCATATTTCAAATGCTAAAAAAGTTGTGGAAATCTATACATTAACAAAACATCTGACAATAAAATAGCGTCAAAAAAATAAAGAAAAAATGACAACATATGTGAAAATATATGTCTTGGCCGAGATGTTTGCATTGTAGTTACTACTATTGTATTGTAGTTTTTTTTTAATAACAAAACTTGAAAAATTGGTTCATAAAATTCACATAAAGTTGACATAAACATTTAAATTAAATGCATAGCCACATTAGTGTGTTTCTTAAAGAGTTGCGTAGCTTTTGTGTCTATTGTGTCTAAAACAACTTGTCAGAAAAAATGATGTTATGGTGCTTATGGCTACATTTTAAAAAAAAAAATGAATTGTCTTTAAAGTAACTGACTCACTCACATGTTTCAAATGTTGAAGTCTTCCTCTCCAAGACGCAGTAAGTCTTATTACTTTATAAAGTTCCCCCCCCTCTCTGAAATCTGGGCGAACGAGAGGTTACGAGAGCGCAGTTGATTATGACATAATAATGGCTTCAATCCTCCTCCAGCCAGTAATCATGCCCCGCTTTGTTAATACAACGAGACCCTTGGAGGTGGAGACTTCCAGGATTCATCACTGGCGGTGACAAACCTCGATGCTTGACCAGTCCCATTGGAGTGGGTGTGGTTATGGTAAACAAGATTTTAACTTCAGAAAATGATTAACGTTTTTTCAGTGGGCGGGGCTTAAACACATTTTTC
The DNA here is from genome assembly GCF_982586985.1 of Callionymus lyra. Lineage (NCBI taxonomy): Eukaryota > Metazoa > Chordata > Actinopteri > Syngnathiformes > Callionymidae > Callionymus > Callionymus lyra. Next base: position 13,023,835 of record NC_141834.1, read on the forward strand.
TAAGGTAAATATTTAAACAAAAAGAGAGTTTTGGTTAAACACATACTGATGAGTACAATAGATGTCCAACATTTATTTAAGACACACTTAAATCAATCAGAGTCAGGGCAGCAACAACACTTCATGAAAAGATGGCTGACATCTGTGATGTTATTAAAACAATGATGTTATTAACTCTCCAAAGAAACTAAATTATTCACCAAAGAAAACGAATCATCGACTGATCGCTGATCAGATGTTAATATTACCTGAGCATGTGTCGGTTTGAGAAACATTCCGTCCTTCGACAGAAGCCTTGGAAAACTGAGCAGTGTTTACGCTGCTGGACGAGGCAGATGCTTATGTAGAGCATAAAAAATATATGTTTGTCAATAAATGGTCCGTGCAATTGCTAAGCAACCGCAAATATCGACTGCTGGAGACCGTCTGTGAAGGCATCACCAGGTCTTTTTTTTTACTTTGAGATTTGAGTGCAAATGTAAAGTTAAATTTAAATAAGATATCTTATTATTAATATTGTTATTATAACACCATCTGATTGTTGTTACATGATCATAGAAATATATATATATATATATATATCAATGAATAGCCCGGGTTAAATACTCGACACGGTCCGGGACCAAAATTTTCCGCCGGCTTTCCCGACCCCCCCCCCCCCTCCGCGTGGATGCATTTACCTCGGAATGTCTGGGAAAATGTAATTTGTGTCGGTCTCAATCCAGAACTTGCAATGTGAGAACCTATTAAGAGTCATTTACTCGGACGACTTGACCTACATTCATGCCGATGACAAACACGCTCGTGTCAAGATCCTTTAACATTCAAATGGATATAAAACCGAGTCCCTGGAGGCGACTGTACAGTAAAAACCCTTGAGATACTGACACACATGATGGCGGATTAGATCGACCCCTGAATGTATTAGTGCGGGTCCTGCAGGCTGTTCTGGACCTCGGCCTCATGATAACACACATGTACGTCGGTGGCATTTCACAGCCCGGTTTACGGTCTATAAATAATCTCCTGACCTCTACGCAGGAGTAATGAAAGTCCAAAAATACCTCGGGATGGACGTGGAAACACTGAGGCTGGATGAGCGGCGGAGATAAAAGGTGGGATTACATGGATCCGAGGCACTAAGTCAGATGGACGGAACATGAGGCCGAGCATAATGGATCCACTCTAGGAAAAAAAAAAAATCTGGGAACATCTGGATGGAGCGGTACCGGGTCTCCTGTGGGCAGATGTCAGACGTAAAAATAAAACCTCGGATCCTTCGCCGTGCCTCGTATTAATAGACCCCTGACTTCACCTCACATGATCATATAACCTCACATGAAGTATATAACAGGTAAATAAATGTTACTTAATGCTAGTGTAGCAAGTGTTGTTGTTGATGCTACGTTGATCTGATAAAAGACGTTGCAACTATATTTGGCCTCTTAATACCATTGAATTAAAAATATAACATACAAAATATATAAGAGCTCTCTTCAATTTGTCTCCAGACCAAGCTAATATGTTTTGCCCGCTTCGGGTTAGCGTTAGCCTCACTTAGCTGCAGTGTTTGTACTGAAAAGCACAATATTTATTTTATTAATAAACCCATAACTTTTAGATATATAACAGTGTTAATAGGAAGTATCGGGAGTGTAGATTTCGGGAGATAAATTAAGACAAAATATCATTTATATACGTTTCTTCACTGTAATTTCGGTCTTTTTAAATAAAGGTTCATTTGACTTGTTAGATGAGATTTTCAATGCAATATTTAAATTAAAATATTTTTTTTTTCATTTGTTTGTTTTTGAGGATTGCATATATTTCAGTGAACACAAGTTTGTAGAAATTTTTTAATTGTGTTTAGCGTTAGCATAAAGATACGTTTTTCTCTTGTTGTTTAAGATTAGCTTCATGTAGCTACAATGAGTTTTCAGTTAAATAACTTTCTTTTAATTATCCTAATTTTTATGAGTTATAATTTAGTAATACATTAAATAGATACATAAGAATGTGTCTTTAACAATCAATTGGTAACATTAAAACGTTAACTCATATTTTATGAATGAGTTAGCGACGGCTAGTGGTTTAAGGCTAGTCTGAGTGTGAACTATGTTCTTCCTGTCGTTGCGCGAGTATCCTCTGGACACTCCAGTTTACTCCCACACTGTACCGTACACACATATAAACAGAGGTTAGTCGGTATAACTGTAGCGGTGATAAGCAGAGAGTTTTTCAGTGGAGAAGAAAACATTAATTATGATTATTCCTTCTTTCATCGGGGGCGTTAAAAACAAATGGGATTCTGGGGAGAAAACAGATGGATCCAGAGAAAGCCTGAGTCAGCAAAAAATCCAGTCCAAAAAGAAGTCCAATTAGTGCTTAGAAATGAAACGAATGCAATAGGCAGCACAAATGGGTCTGAGTAACCACTTTGGGGTCTTAATGATCTTTTAAACAATGTTTGAATTAAGTCCAAGTCAATTGTCCGGCGCCACAATTCTCGGTCATGCTGTCTCTGAGAATCAGATGATATTCCCAACATTTGGAGAACAGCTTTTAATGTCATATATATGTGGATTCTTAGCACAGCGGGTGTAAGTGGTGAGTCATTATGACGAAATCCTTACTATGTGACGCTTGTATTTTCTATCAGTGGGCTAAATACAGACCACCAAGTATCTTTTCCTGGCCTGCATGACCTATATACACATATAGTTATCTTTAAATCAATATGGCTCTTATAACAGGGAGAGATTATAGATGTCAACAATTTATTGTAAACTTGAAAGAATATTGTATGTTTTTGTTTTAGTGATGGAATAATAACCAATAGTGTGTTTCGGTAACAATATTTCACGCTGTTCAAATTTATATTTGTTATGCTAACGGTACATGCTAGCTCCTATCCACCTTCTCGCTTGAGTCAGCTTTGTGACTCCGAAAAGTCCCACAGAGATATTCTAACGCTCAAAACTCTTCTTGTTTTTGGCCTGATTCGTCTGCAAAGGCCAAAAAGAGATCATTTAAACTACATTATAGCCAAGTACTCAACTATTAAGCAAGTTACAGCTTTCTAAAAGTACCAAGTCCTCCAATGCATTTGGCCTATTTTAGCCACTTTTAATTTTTCGTAGTATGTTATGATTGGACGAAAAATGAGGCTAGCACAAATTTGAGTCAATGCATAACAGCGTTATGTCATGTAAAGTTATAAGCATGTTAAAGAAATGACAATAAAATATTTAAAGCTGATTTTGATTGGCATTTTAGTTGCATATAAAATTACCCGGGCAATTTTTAAAGGAATATCCATGGGGCGCAAGTATCTGCATGTTTCTAGTAATGTTAAATGCTGATAATGCAACAAAAAAAAAGGTTTCACAGTGTTTTGACACCTTTATTTTAGAACACCAAATTTGTCTTGTTTTTTTCCTTCATGTAAAAAAATTGTTGCTTGCTTAATGGAAATTGTACCTTTGTGAAAACACTAGCCGTTTTCTTCTTTTGAACCAACCCAAAGCAAACAAATTACCAGCGCCTTGTTAGCATGGTTCTTGCATTATTTAGCGTCCTCTAAAAATAATTACACTTTTATCTGGCTTCTAATAGTCATTGATTTAAATCCATTAAGAGGCAGAACATGCTGACGGAGGGAGTTTTTGTCCTTTTGTCTTGAGTTCTTTCTCCGCGAACGCTAATCGTACTGAAAGTATAGTCGCACACTCCCCTCCGCTCTCGCAGATATCTCTCTTTGTTCTGTTTGTTTCTTTAAATCTTGCCCTTTATTCTCACAAATGGCGGGTTAATGAGTTTGTTCTGTTGCGTTCCTTGAATGCCAGCACGCCTCGCGCCGCTGCACACACCTCCATAACCAACAGACGCACAACCCTACACACAAACACACACACACACACACACTGAACTAATTGTTTCCCTTTGGACACAAACAGAATTGTGTTGTGCTCCATCAACGCAGACAGACACGAGTGTGTGGTACGAGAATGGCGGCTCCGACAAACAAGAGATCGGGTGATTGATGGCAGCATGAAATGATTGGGAGTTTTGGGAACAAAAGGGTTGAGACTTTGATCGACTCCGACCCAAAACTGAGAGCTGGGCCACTGAGCCTCCTGCTTCGTTAGGATTATGGTGAGCCTGACACATCTGGAGGACGATACTGTTTCCTCAGAGCAGGAGAGTACCCGCAATACTGCGTCACTGTAGATCGTATCGGGTGTGAGAAAATATTGCTACACTTAAATATCACAAACATAACATATCTCTGTTCCTATGGTAACGCAATATATTGCAACCTCTTGTTGTTCCTACAGTATTGCAATTTATCGCAACGTATCGCTGTTAGTAAAGTATTGCAATTAATTGCAACCGATCGTTATTCCTACGGTAATGCAACATATAATTGCTCTTATAGTATTCCAAAATATCACAAAATATAATTGTTCCTACAGTATCTCATTATATCGTTGTTCCTATGGTAACGCAATATATCGCAACATATCAGTTGTTCCTAGGCTATCAAAAAATATTGTAACTTATCATTGTTCCCACAGTATCGCAATATATCCCAACATATCGTTGTACTGACAGTATTGCAACATATCTCTGTCCCTACAGTATCACAATATATGGCAACATATCGTTGTTCCTACGTTATCACAATATATCCCAACATGTCGTTGTACTGACAGTATTGCAATATATCGCAGCATTTCGTTGTTCCCACAGTATTGCAATATATCGCAACATATCTCTGTTCCTACGGTATCGCAATATATCCCAACATATCGTTGTACTGACAGTTTTGCAATATATCGCAGCATATCGTTGTTCCTACAGTATTGCAATATACTGCAACATATCGTTGTACTGACAGTATTGCAATATACTGCAACATATCATTGTTCCCACAGTATCGTAATGTATCGCAACATATCGTTGATCCTACAGTATTGAAATATATGGCAACATATCGTTGTTCCTACAGTGTTGCAATATATCACAACATATCGTCGTTCCCACAGTATTGCAATATATTGCAATATATCACAACATATCGTTGTTCCTACAGTATCACAAAACATCGCAACCTATCATTGTTCCTAAAGTATCGCAATTACTCAACATATCGTTGTCCCTACAGTATCGCAATATATCGTTGTTCTGACAGTATCACAATATATCCCAACATGTCGTTGTACTGACAGTATTGCAATATATCTCAGCATATCGTTGTTCCCACAGTATTGCAATATATCGCAACATATCTCTGTTCTTACGGTATCGCAATATATCCCAACATATCGTTGTACTGACAGTATTGCAATATATCGCAGCATATCGTTGTTCCTACAGTATTGCAATATACTGCAACATATCGTTGTACTGACAGTATTGCAATATACTGCAACATATCATTGTTCCCACAGTATCGTAATGTATCGCAACATATCGTTGATCCTACAGTATTGAAATATATGGCAACATATCGTTGTTCCTACAGTGTTGCAATATATCACAACATATCGTCGTTCCCACAGTATTGCAATATATTGCAATATATCACAACATATCGTTGTTCCTACAGTATCACAAAACATCTCAACCTATCATTGTTCCTAAAGTATCGCAATTACTCAACATATCGTTGTCCCTACAGTATCGCAATATATCGTTGTTCCGACAGTATCACAATATATCCCAACATGTCGTTGTACTGACAGTATTGCAATATATCTCAGCATATCGTTGTTCCCACAGTATTGCAATATATCGCAACATATCTCTGTTCTTACGGTATCGCAATATATCCCAACATATCGTTGTACTGACAGTATTGCAATATATCGCAGCATATCGTTGTTCCTACAGTATTGCAATATACTGCAACGTATCGTTGTACTGACAGTATTGCAATATACTGCAACATATCATTGTTCCCACGGTATCGTAATGTATCGCAACATATCGTTGATCCTACAGTATTGAAATACATCGCAACATATCGTTGCTTCCACAGTATTGCAATATATTGCAATATATCACAACATATCGTTGTTCCTACAGTGTTGCAATATATCACAATATATCGTCGTTCCCACAGTATTGCAATATATTGCAATATATCACAACATATCGTTGTTCCTACAGTATCACAAAACATCGCAACCTATCATTGTTCCTACAGTATCGCAATATATGGTTGTTCTGACAGTATCACAAAATATCACAACATATCGTTGTCCCTACAGTATCCATATATATAGCAATATATATTGTAGATCATCCCTGTATTGTGATATTTATCGTATCACGACATTATTGCCAATACACCCCCTTAAAGACCCCTTTAAATAGTCTCAGTGTTCAGATTTTAAGAAAGGTTTTCAAAGTCATTTTCATATACATTGATCGAAGGTTAATCCAAGAGTACACAATTACCAGTTAAACCATAACCTTTACCCTCTTTGACTGTATTTATTTGACCCTCAAGAGTTCAGAGTAAAACCATAAAACTGATGTTGTCTCTTATTTTTTTCTTGTAAACATATGAAATGCAACGTCATTAAAATGAAACATCTTTTCTACTTCCTTCTCTCTTGCGGCTCAAACGAGGTTAAATAATGTCCAGCCTTGAATCGAGATCATAAAACCTTCAGAGAAAAACAAGGCGTGTCTTCAGAGCTGCTCTTTATTGACTCCAGGTCTCGCCTCTGGAAGATGACGGCGTCTGAGTCAACGCCGGCGTAAAAAGCGCCAGCAATTAACAGGTTTACGTGAGATCCCGCCCGATATTGAACCGGTGCGTGATGCACTGCTGAGCGAAGGTGGCACGTGTCGCGTCCTGGTATCAACAGATCGCCATCATGCGTCATGTCGAGTCAGGTGACGGGAAAACAAGAGCAGGTAACAAGCCAATGAATCCAGAGTGAAACCTGTGGTCTCAGATCACATTGTGTAGAGCATGATGAGCAGAATCCACAGGAGGCTCCGTGTCTTACTTCACGCACTGATGCCCTCGCTGAGGCCAGAAATCGATGTGTTCATGTTGCACATTAGGGAAGATCTAATGAGGAAGAGCTGCTTCTTGTCAGGAAGTCAAGATGGCCGACGAGGTGGTGTGACACTCTTACCCAAGCAAGAATCCCATTTATTATAAACTGACCAGAAACTGTTTACTTCAACTGAGAAAAATCTCTAAACTTAGGAAAATGTTGTCGGAACATGATCTGGAGCTTGTAATCCATGCGTTTGTTCTTCTCGTCTGGACTATTGTAACAGTTTGTTTTCATGTCTTAACAAGAAGGCAGTTGCAGTTGATTCAGAACTCTGCAGCGAGAATTCTGACCCGCTCTGGTAGAAGAACTCACATTTCTCTGATCCTTAAAACTCTTCACTGGCTTCCAGTTTCTTTCAGGATCAACTTTAAAATTCTGGTTCTTACTTTCAGATCTATTCATGGTCTTACATCAGTGATCTGATCCAGCCTTACACCCCAGCTCGGGCTCTGAGGTCTGTGGATCAGAATCTACTTATGGTTCCACGCACACGGTTCAGGACCAGAGGAGAGAAATCTTTTCAGGCTGTTGCTCCTAAGCTTTGGAACGATCTTCCTCTCTCTTTGCTCTTGATGGATCTACTGACTCCTTTAAGAAACATCTTAAGATGTTTCTATTTGTTCAGGCTTTTCCTTGAATTTCTCAAACTCCTGTGTTGTTCTCAGTATTATCTTGATCTTTAAAGTATATACTTTATTGAATATTGTTTTGATTGTTTAAGCGCTTTGTGACCCTGGTCTCGAAAAGCGCTATATAAATAAATATTACTTTTTGTTCTGTTTTTACAATGAAAAAAAGTAAAAACGATGTTGTACTCAACATGTTGACTTGGGTATTTAATATACATACGTTTTTCAACTTAATCAATAAAATGTATACAGTCCAGGTACTGTTTTATCTAAATATATATCTAAGTTTATTAGTTTACGAGTAGTTAACTTACAAAAACCAGGGGAAACCTTTTGAAACGGATGAACAAATTCTAAAACTTAATAAAGAAAATGACACAAAACTGTTATTTCCTGAAACAATGTGTCAAACTTGATAAAATCAGATGTAAAAAGTTTAAATTGAATTAAATAAATTCTAGAATATTGTTAATATATTGCTTAAAAAAAATAGTTGGTTTCAATATCTGTAAATTTGTTTCAAAACAATGTTAATGTGTCTTTCAAAACTATGTACATCTATTTTAGAATTGGTAAAAAAAAAAAAAAATCCTTAATATTTTGTAGATTTCTTTCAGTTTTCGTAAATAGTGTCAAAATGTTTTTGTTTCCAAATAAAACAAATATTGACACATTGTGGAACAAATCTACAACATTTTTTAAACTCTAAAACTTTACAAAAATTGACACAAAATTGACATTTTCCTGAAAAAATCTGACAAACTCTTCAAACAAATCTACAACATTTTGAAAACCAAATACAACTTTTATTTTTTTTCAATACATGAACCTTATCTCATCAGAATCAGAATCAGAATCCTTTATTTGTCCCGCTAGGGGAAATTCGGTTTAAACAGCAATATACAAAAAATAAAAACACCCAGAAATAAAAATAAAATGAAAAAAATCTAAATAGAATAGAATAAAAAATCTGCCCTATTTTATATATATACACTAACATATTTACAAAAATAACAAGAAGAAAAGGTGCTGTTAAATATTATCAGGCTGTGTTCTTGTTGTGGATTATCTCTTTGTAATACAAAGAGAATTGTTTTCTTTGAATGTTTGCAAAACTCTGTAAATGTGTATCAGCTTTTGTTAAGAATGTGTTTTTAAAAAAAAGTGTTTTCATTTGCTTCAAGGTTTTGCAAAATGTGTTTCAGGAAATGACAAGTTTGTTTGAGTTTTTAAAATTGTATTTCCCGTTCAAAGTATGAAGAGAAATATTTGGATGAGTCACAGCGAGACTGGAGCCTATCCCAGTTTCATAGGGCGAGACGCAGGGGACACCCTGGACAGGATGCCAGTCTGTCGCAGGGCACACAAAGGCCGACAATTATTCACACACACACTCATACATACGGACAATTTCTCAAGTTCTCAATCAACCTCTGTATGTTTTTGGACTGTGGGAGGAAACCGGAGTGCCCGGAGTAAACCCTCGCAACACGGGGAGAATATACAAAATAGTTCTCAATACACTTTTCACATTTAAAAGCATCAGAAACTGGACATTCTTGTTCCTTTCTGGACACCTAGTATGTTCCTAACTATAAAAACCTCCGTGACTAGTGATGTTAAAACGAACAGAAAATCGAATCCGCTGGAGCAGATTTTTGGTATTTTTGGCACAAAAATAACCATGAATAAATCAAAGATTTCCTCATCTGAGGTCGATTATTCCGGGGCCTGCCCCAGTGCTGGAGCGTATGAAGACACGAGGAGATGACATGATCGTACGTCCTGGCCCGGAGCTGCTGACAGATGACCAGAGATTCTGGCCAAAAACTCTGACGAAACGCCACATGTTCTCTTTTGAATAGAAAAAAATGGACGTGCGCTTCCTCGTGGCTCACCAGAAGGCTCCACGTTTTCCCGCCAATGAACTTTGTTTTATGAGCTTTTGATAAGAAAATACAACTCCTCTCTCCTTCTCTTTTTTTTTTGTTTTTCCATCCTTATCTCGGCGGGAGCAAGGTGCACACCCTGCTGATAACACATAAAGAGTTGTGCATGAGGTAATGCACGTACACTCGCACACGTGGCTCCAGACAGTTTTCGGCTTTTAACGTTTCGCTATAATTAACTACCGCTGCATCCTCTGATACCCAGCTGTGTCCACGGTTGCCGTGGAAACCCAGACTGATGGCCAGTTGTTAGTTCACCCCCTCCTCTCCTCTTCCTCTCATCCTTTCCCCGCATCCTTTCCTTTCATCTCTCACCGCTGGACCGACTTGACAGAGACAAGAAAAAAGAAAAAACTCTTTAAAAGATATGTGAACAGAGCTCTGGCTGTCTGCTCCGCTCTCGGCATCTGTCAATTAGATTCTCTCCGTCTGAATCTTTCTGATCCCGTTGATCCGCGGGGACTCTTTTAACCGCCGCTCCCGTGCTCGTGGAGATTGTGTAGAAGAAGAAGAACAGGAGGATGGAGTTGAGGACTTATTCCGGGGAGTTAACTCAGGACGGATGTCAGAATTTTTGATGGGAAAATTGTAGCGACACGACCTCGGTAACCTCAGATATTTGAGTGATGAAGATTTTGTTGAACACTTTTTTTTTTAGTGTTTTTTAAACACGTCCAGAGCCAGTGGTCCCAACCCAAAGACTCATGCTTTCCCACCCAAAAGTATGACGTCATGAAGTTTTTATGGTTTTGACTTTTATTGCCGCAATAACGCCAATCAAACTGAAAGGGAAAACAACATTTTTCGATCATTACTCACTTAAAAAAGAACATTTTGAGTTTTGGCCACACCCAAGGTTCACCATCGTTTTCAAGGCAAATATCTTGAGCGTTTGCAAGATTTAACATCAGATAAACAACATTTTTACATATTGTTTACTAGATAACTTGACATTTTCGTCACAAAGAGAAGTTTTCACTTTTATTTCCAGCTCATGCATATGTTACAAGACGGATTTTAAGCAAAATGTTTACATTCATGAACATATTAAAAGGCAACACATGTAAACCAGAGACTACTAGCTTAATTCATTCAATTTTTCTTTAATCATTTTAATTAATTTAGCACTTTTTTTGCAAGATACATGTGTTTATATCGTACATGTTGTCCAACCTTTTTTTTCAATTAGCGCCATTGTCCTAGATACACAATTATTAGGGTTTATTAGATAAATAATAAATACACACTGACATGAACATTTGGGAAGATTTTAAATGAAACATTTTTTTAAACTAGCGACAGCTAATCTATTTTAAGGAATAGAAAATGGTGGTTAAAAAAAAAACCCTCTGGTAACGAAAGCTCTCAGATAATTAGCTTTAGCTTTAATAAGCTTTGATAAGTCTTGGATTTCTTTTGCTAATCTATGGTTGGGTCGTGGGGGGCAGCAGTTTTAGCAGGGATGCCCAGACTTTCCTCTTTCTAGCTAACCTTCCCCGAGGGGACCAAGTTGAGTTTATAAAAATCAAAAGAGAGGATAGAAACAAACCAAAAATAAATGTTTACCTGGAAAAAAAAACTGGGTCCTGTACAAACAAATGTGGTTTTGAGCTCAGTTCATAGTTCATGCTATTAATGGTCAACTTGATACATGTTAAGCTTATTTTGTAATTACTCACAAATATCGCAAAATAAACACCAGAAACGAGGACGTTTTTTCTACAGAATCTGACGATAAGATATGTATCACGATACTGTGGCAACAATACGATATATTGTGATACAGTAGGAACAAGAATATACTTGTATTATTGTCCAGTACTTGACTCTGGTGTTGCATAATTTACAGACCACATGACTCTTGACGAAGTCGTAACTGCTTTCATTTGTTTTCAAACCAAAATATGTCCAATCATCAGCTTTAAAAGCTGCTGGAGTCATATGTATCCTCTCATCCTCAGCCATCACCGCGATTTGGCTGATTTCATTGTTCCTTTAGCTGTAGAGAACGTAATGACTGCTGCCATCTAGTGGCCGGAAATTTAGTAGCGACACAAAATTAAACAAACGCTGCAAATACTTACATGTTAGTTGTAAATTAAAAGTTAATTAAAAGTGAAAATCACTTGTTTTTTAAAAATAAATCAATATAGTGTCGTTTAAAATCATTGTGAAATAATATTGCGATATTTAAATATATCGATATTTTCTTACACCCCTGAAAAATCACAAACTTGTGCGCACATCAATGCAGGAAACACACATGATGAGCAGAAGATAAACTTTCAGAAATCCAATCCACTTTTTATTCAGAGAAAAACAAAAAAATGCAAACTATAAGAAAAGAACGGTAGAGACAAATATTTCCAAGTTATTTTAATGGCGTTGTTTGCAATAATCCATCCAGATTCCCTCATCAATGATTGATCCCACGGATGAATATGGAGGACCCCCGACAGGTGCTCGACCGTCCTGTACCTCCACGACATGAACTCCCTCGACCCTCGCTGTACATCTGCGTAGTGACACCGGGCTGTTTCTGCTTCACTCCAAAATAAATGCGAGCGTTATCGGGACGCAGATCAAGTTACCCCCCGCCCCAAAACCGTCTCTCGTCCTCCCCTCTTGACCCCCGTAGCACCCCCACTTCGCTGCCAACACCTTTTCTCAACCTGGATCCATTTATCTTCAGGAAAAACCTTTTTAGAAATTCTCTCCACGAACTCAGGGGAGTGGGGGGGGGGGGGGGTCCCCTCGTGGACAGGTGCCCGGCGAAACAAATGGCACAATTAGAAATCCCGCCGCTTTAATTGCCTCCATCCCAGGATCATTCATAATAACTCTATTTAAAATCACACCCTTTCTCCGGGCGTGAAACGAAGCTGCCGCTGGTGAAAACGTCAACTCTGTGGATGTGTGTGTGTAGAGAGGCTCATTAGCCGGTGTCTTTAAAAGCAGGGCCACGGGAGGTTTAGCACCTACAGTCTGGGCCCAGAGCCCTGGATCCTGGCGGGTCGTAATTATAGCCCAGTCAGTCTGAAGCGGTGCATTAACAGACCGGCCGCTCTGCTATACTGTCCTGGTCTGTAATTAGAAATGTCAAAGTCCACTCGGTACCTTCGGCGAGACTCACAGGGTGATGCCTTTTTTTTTTTTAAGGGGGTGGGATTGTTTTTTTGGTTTTGTGGTCACCGAGAGTGAGAGTGTGTGACGCATCAGCAATTCAGTTTTCCCCCCAGAATAGTTGGCGAAAGTGACCACAATGAGACCAACAAATCCACATTTTTGAATATTCCAACCTGGTGAAGAGAACACACTGGTTTATCAGTTAGTAAACACACCTTGAAAAATATGACTTTTTTTTCAAGCTCTGCTTCACTTTATTTGCCCTTTTTGTTTTTTAATCCTGCGACTCATTTATTTCCCTGAATATTCCACAGTTTCCTGCAGATCTTGAGAAATGAATCGAGGTTAGAGTCAGTGTATGAGAAGATTAAAAAAGGTTTAATAAAAATTTTGATTGTGTTGTTGAAGTGTGGATGTACTCGAAAGCTTTTGTCGGGGTTTTAAGTAAACTTTCTTACCTCACAGATCTTAATCTCAAAGAACACGTTTGTTTACTTTCATTTTTCACAGGTGGTTTTAAAAACACGATAGTACTCTCAAGGAGAATAACTGTGATTGACAAGTTTTTATTGTGTAGGTCATTCAATAAGAACAGAGATGTATTTTTTGGGGGGAATATTACATTTTAAGGTATAATAATGATAATAATAATATTTATATAGAACAGGTTATGCATTCACTGTCAAAAGGTGCTTTAAGTAAAAAAACAACTTGTTAAAACCAAGTTAAAACTCACTTACTTACTTAATAAAATAAGAGTAAAATTCGAGTAAAACACAGTAAATGACTAATTGAAGGAATTTACCGAAGGAGATCTCCAGAGGGATTGATAAAGTCTATCTAATCTAATCTAATGTAATCTAAATGGTTAAAGGGAAGTAAAATAAAGACAGTGAGGAATCCAATTAACAGTTTAAAGGCATCAGATAAAAGCATGTTTGTAAAGGTGTGTTATATTGAGTTGAATAGAAGCAGAGGAGGGTTGTGAAGAAGAGAGTGCAGACAAGGTGGATTGGATGGAAATAACTAAGAAGCGTGATCATCGATGTGTACGAGAAGTTGTCTTGGTTTGTCATTTTTTATGGTTTAGTGTCAAAGTTGTATCCATAAAATATACATTCTGTCATTTCACAAGCTATACATATATGTACAATATGTGATGTTGCTCATTTTTCTGCATACAAGAAAATAATTGTGTGTTGTTTAATGCCAATTCCTGATAAATACTCACTGATCTGAGCTTCAGGAGTTTTTAATAAGTATATGTGGTTTTGAAAATGTAGGTAGAAGCTGTTGGCACTTTCCCCTTTTGTATCTGCTGATACCATATGTACCACATGTACTTTATATAGTGATCCTGTAGTAACAAGGATATATTTGTACTATTATTTCAGTGTGCACCAAATTACCAAATATTTGTACACTGAGCACATTACTTACGCAACATAAATACCTGTATAGACTAGGAGTGTGTATTAAGCAAGAATCTGACGATACGACACGTATCACATTACAGGGACAACGATACAACATATTATGACACTGTAGTAACAAGGATATATTTGTAGTATTGTCGAGTACTTGACTCTGGTGTTGCACTATTTAGAGACCGCATGACTCTTGACGAAGTCCTTTTCATTTGTTTTGAAACCAAAATATGTCCAAACATCAGCTTTAAAAACTTCTGGAGACAACTGTATCCTCTCGTCCTCAGTCATCACTAGGATCTCACTGGATTTTATCGTTTCTTTAGCTGAGGATGACATAATGACTGCCGCCATCTAGTGGCTGAAAGATAGGTTAAGGTGGAAGAGGAAATGGGAAATCCTTAAAAGAAAAGGGTTTTAAGTAAGTTATAAAAAATAACTATTTGACGCTCTTGCTAGATGTTGTCGTTTTTTTTCCCCAAGTAAATATAATAATTTACACAAATTAAAAATGTTTTTCAAATCACTTATTTGAACCTTTTAAATTTACTTGAGCGGAAAAAGTCAAAAGGTTTCATATGGAGTAAGAACATCAACATTTCTTTCTGAAAAACAAAATTAGAAAAGCCGACAAATTCATACTCATCATACTTTTAGTTTATTTCTGTTGATCAACAAATAGTCGACATAGTTCTCATGTGTACTGCTGTGTAACTTTAGGTTCTGAGACCTTCAGTAGAAGTATTTAAAAGATTCCTAATATTTTCAGGTTATAAACTCAGGCAGATGTTTTCACATTTGCTCGCTGCCTCCAGCCCTTGTTGTGTTGTTGACAAATGTACACGAAACCCCCCCTCGGGACGGATCCCATGACTCTAACGCACTTAAGAAAAATATCCCTCAATTGAATCTTCTTCCTTCGTAAACACAGAAAAGAGACGTCAACAGAGTCTGAGCCCATGAGACCCTGGTCTACGACTGGATCCCGGTCAAGGGGGTGAGATGAGGTGAGGGATGTTTCCAAGCTGCTCTCCATCCTTCCTGCTTTAACCATAAGCTTGTTAGGAGGCGACTCATCTCCGCGACTCATGACACCAAGTCCTTCTGACCATCTCGTCCTGTCGCGGTGTAATGGCTTTGATTGATTGATTAATTGATCGAGCGTCACCGCGTAGTCTTCTTAGAAAACCACTAATCCTCACTCGTAAGGTTTCTTGTGTAACACGCGTGTCATGCTTGACACGGTTTCCAGACCCACATGTAAAGATCGAAAACAAAGTAATGTTTAGTATTTACACCAAATAATAATAACACATTAATAAATGTCCTTAAATGGACTTGTTCCATGACAAAAAGGAATGAAATTCAATTTTTATTATAGCATAAAAAAAACAATTTCTGATACAGTAACTACAATACTAAATAAATAGAGCAATTTTGACTATAAAAGTTGATTTCAGACTTGATATACTTAACAATTTAACCATTATTTTAACTTGTAAATGGTTATAAAAGTATTTTTATTGCTGTCAAATATGCTTATTTGTGGTAATGTGTAAGATTTTTGGGGACACCCTGGAAAGTTCCTTTGTCCATCACATTGTAATTTATCTGTATTTAAACTGAAGTGCTCGATTCTATGAGGCTGCTTGTGTTTGTAGCTTTGGTTCAGTATGGGTTGGGGGGCCACTTTTGGCCCTTGATCGTTATTTATTTGGCATAAAATTCTGTCTTAAAATGTAATTATGTGGCTGTAAAAGACTGTCAAGACCCTTTTAAAATGATATTCACAGGTTGGAAAAACAAGTTTTTAACTCTGACCCTAATGCGTAAGATCATTTAACAGGATGGAGTTTTTTTGAAACTCACTGATCCTACCAGTATCAGTTTGAAGTTAACATTAAATATCTTGTTTATAATATTAAAAATAAGTTAAAAATCATGATGCCACTTTAAAAAAAAACATTTTAAGAGACGACAAGTGTCGCTCCAATAGTGAGTTGGTTATTTGGGTGTCTCAAGATTCAGATTCTTGGGTTCCACGTTAGATTTAAAATAGATTCAGAATTCTGGATTTAGATTTTGATACAAGTCAGTCTGTTAAAAGTAGATTGGAATGTTTAATCTAATACTTTTGCCAAACTACTTTTAAAACAGTGCTTAAATAATGAAAGAAAATGTGTCGAAAAGATGTTTAACTATAGTTAACGACATTGAATCGAGTTTATTTGTATTTATTTCATATTATCATTTTAAGAATTGATTTTAACCTCATCATATCCACCTCTCTTTATAGGGATAGTTAGCCTAAAATTCTTATTTCATTCATTTTCTACTCACCCTCATGAAGACTAATGGTCAGGAGGAGTGTTTCCTGTCTGATTAGCATATTAGCATTTTAGCATCTGCTACTAACATTCCTAAAATATAGACTTTTTTTTTTTTTTTCGAAAGTATTTCTTATGTCAAGGCTTCAGTACAAGATGGACGTTATAGACGAGCAGTATGGATGTATTTGGATGTTTTCAAAGGTGTCTTTTTGGACGAAGAGGAAGACGAAAATGAGCGCCATTCGTGGCCGTCATACGGACTTACATTTTTGCCTATGACTCTAAAAAAGAACGGATTCCCCTGAAAATAATCCCAACCCTTAGTCGACACGAGGCTGAGTAGAAAATGAGTGAAATTAGAATTTTGGGTGAACCACGTGAGGTCGAAAAAAAAAGATGTGAAAATGAATATCCACCACGTTCGCCTCTCTCTGATAGACTCGTTCCTATTGATTCACTTCTTCAGACAGAAAACCCGAATGAAAAGGTGCATTACGAGGGCGGGGATTTGAAAAAACGACATTTCATTTATGTACGAGGGAAGAGTTCGGCGATGGCTCTGATGGCACGCCGCCCTGTCTGACATCTCATTCAAATAAAATGTGTTTTTTCTCTGCTCTCTGTGCTTTTGAAGAGCTCCCAGATGAAAATGTCGACAACAGCCTGTGATTGCAGCTGAGTGGTTCAACCCTCACATCCATCCCTGGATCAATGTGTGTGTGTGTGTCTAATCGAATAAGGGTGTTTTACTGCAAGAGTCGCCCCTGGAAGAGGACACCATCTGTTGTCAGTTAAGAGCCCGGGGATGAAGGCCGCCGCCCCCCCCCCGACTGGACTTTCTCCGGCCAGGACCCGGCTCTAACTCTTACTCTCGGCGTCGAGAAATGTGACCCGA
Organism: Callionymus lyra; assembly: GCF_982586985.1. Taxonomy (NCBI): domain Eukaryota; kingdom Metazoa; phylum Chordata; class Actinopteri; order Syngnathiformes; family Callionymidae; genus Callionymus; species Callionymus lyra. The sequence goes on from NC_141834.1 coordinate 13,041,273, forward strand.
CCTTTTCCCCCGAACCCGTCACCTGCTTTCATCGGAACACTAGAAACTGTCTGCGCTTTGGTAAACTCGGATCATTGAAGTGCCTGTGTGTGTGTGTGTGTCGCTAAATCACACATCAGTGTGTGTCGGTGTGTGTGTGAGACCCCGAGGCTTGATCGGGTTTTTTCAAGGGCTGGAAAGTCTCCCAGGAAAATGTTGTGCACAAGAATCCATCTGCCAAAACCCAACCATCAATCCTGGCGGCGGATCTGGTACCATGTGATCCCCCTCTCCAAGTTGTAATAAGAGATCACTATGATTCTTTTTTTCATCCGGTCAAATCTCACTCAAACGGATGTAAAAACGTTGTTAGCTTTGGAAAGCTTTTTTTTCGTGTCGGATTTGTCTCTTGGATTTTGCTCTGGTATCGTCTTTTCGTGCTTGGCGAAGGAAATGGCAATTCATCCCGGGGAGTCCTCGTCTTCGTGGGACTTCTATCTCGCTCTGCAAAATGTCATCTTGCAAACCTTTCTTAAAGTAAAACATGAAAAGAGAAGATTTCTTAAGTTAATCAGTGAATTCTCCATTGTATCTTAGATATCGAAGATGTACTTAAATGGACGAAATATGCAATTTAAAAGGGGAATATTGTCGGTATAAAAATCCACAGCTCGATCAGGCGGTGATCATATATTTGCACGCGATAGTCGGGATAATAAGCCACTCGGGAGAACTGACGTAATAATAACAAGCATCATTTGGGCAGATGCGTTCGACTGTATCTCTCGAACGATGTAGCATTTCTCAGCTAATGACCATCTTTATCGATGTCTAGAAGATTCATCGTTGCTTTTGTTGTTTGGGAATAAAATTAACAAACCAAGGAAGAAATCATCCCTTTTTTTTCTCAGTTTGCATTGTTTAAACGATTGAATACATGTGATGCTAACGCTAGTTGGCGACGCAGCTAACGCTCACCTCAGCCGTCCTGTGATGTTAATTTTTTTATTTTTTTTTACAATCCCTTATTAGTCCCGCGAGGGGAAATTCGGTAGTGCTTTTGACAGCCATTCACACATACTGATGGGAGTAGGCTGCACACCTGCGCCAAGTCTACCATCAGGAGCAATCAGGGTAAAGTGTCTTGCTCAGGGACACAACGACACAAGCTTGTCTGGAGCTGGGATTGAACCTGCAACCTTTTGGACTGCAGGCAACCACTCTACCATCTGAGCTATGACGCCCCCTTAATCTAGTTTTCTTGAACCAAAAACAACCAGGTATCAGTTTAATCAAAATCTCTATAGTATATTCTATAAGTTGGTCTTCAGTTTGTTCGTTTTTTTCACCGCAAGAGAAGCTAGCACAGGCTAAGATCAAGCTATTAGCCCTAATATGTACTGTAGATATTTTAAGATATTTTCGGGACAATTTCTATGGTCGAGGCTTCAATACAAGATGGACGTTACAGACAAGGATTTATTTGGACGTTTTTAAAGGTGTCTTTGGACGAAAGTGAAGACAAAAAAAAATTGCGTATCAGTCTCTACTTTAAAATGAACATACATTTTTGCCCATTACTCTAAAAAGGAACGGATTAGTCTGACAATAACGTAGGTCGAGTTTGACGAGGGGAAATTTCGTAGCTGGATAAAGGTTTTAAAAGTTCAATCTTGGTCGTACTGAGGCAGGGGTGGGCAAATATAATCCTCAAGGGCCACATTCAATTCTGTGAATGTTGTAAGGGGCTGTAAAGCAAAAGCCAAAGCCAAGCCAAAAGGAGGATGAGAAAATCATTCGTCACTAGGCCATGACTTTGATTAAGCTAAATATCCTGCAATTTTATTCTTGAATATATGATTTTTTTTTCAAAACTTTTCTTTACTAACCTTTAATAAATGTTTTTAGGGATTAATATACACTCGAAAAATGACACACAAGAAAGGAGGGGAAAATTAAATAAGTGTTGAAAATGAAAATGAATAAAACATACAAAATACATTTGTTAATGCATTAGAAAATGAAATGTATACATTTTGAGATTAAGAGGGCCACATAAATACAGTCGAAGGGCCAGGTTTGTTTTGAGGCAATAATCCAGTTGTTGGAACAGATTCATGTAAACATCCAACATGTCTGACGCCAAGATTTCCTTAGAAAGAAAGAAATTATTTTGAAGATTCCAAGATGCATATTCTAAACTATTTAATAAGAAAAGCAAGACTTCACTGCAGTGTCCATTACAGTGTATATTAATTATAATTAAGCTTCACAAGAGAATCAAATTTGACACAGCTGAGAAATATTTACATGTTTTGCGTCCCTAACTTACAGTCTTTTAACTTCATATGCTTCAAACTTGAATACATCTTCAAATGTTAACAGATTTTTGGTTTGAAGAAAGTACTTTCTGTTCCGGCACGACCTTGAACAGTTGGTCCATTTTGAACAGAAGATAAAATCTGGGAATGGAGTTTACAAACAGAAGTTTTCTCCGAGGCCTTCCTGGTGAAAACAAGAGCCTGCAGGCGAAACAAAGATGGTGACACTTTACATTGTTGGTGATTGTAAGGTGGAGGGAAAGTGACGGCGGCGACAATGGCGTTCGGCACAGCTGTTGAATTACTGACAACATGATTAGAGTTACAGCGATGAGCCATGATGTGCCTCATTTTCTTCGTCTATTTTTGGGCCGAGATGAGGACAAGCGGCAACAACCTTCCGGCAACTAAACGAACCGATGTAGAAACACCAACCCCGGCTAAAATACTCTCTTTGAGGACCATCAAATCGACTTTGTCAAGAATTTTCAAGGACAACTGTCAAATAGAAACATGTTTATTTATGACCGAATAACTTATAAAGTTTACCAGATAAAACTATTATTTGATCCTCGCACAGTATTTTTAAACACTTGTTATGTGGACTATTATTAAGATATAAATACGTAGACGTTGTTTTTAATCTTAAAAATGTTTAAAAAAAAATTAAAAATGCAAGCATACGTTGATTTTTTTTACGGTAACATTCTCAATTATTGACATTTCTAATCGAAATGTGGTTAATTAAATGTAATATATTGGTTCTAAATTCATCAAAAAAAGTAAATATAAAATATAAATAAATAAATATATATATAAATATATTCAAAAATATATAAAACTATCAATAAACGATAAAAAAACTGCATAAAAAACGATTGTTTTCCTCTATTCTTAGTATTAATATAATCCGGTTAAAAAACTCATCGATATGAACGAGCATAATTGGAACAAGCTAGCGGTGCTATTTTGGAACTTGCTTGCACAACACACTGCACATGACCAAAAGAATGGCACATACATTTTAACTGCAAACAGTGACGGATCTACAAATAAATGATGGTTTTCCTGAACGCCAACAGAAATAATAGACATCAATGTTTCCAGAAATGTCATTTAATTTGAGTTTTTTGCTAAACTGACGAACGCATCTTTCCATCCCGTGAAATCCTTTGTGAAAGTAATCGATGAAAATCATCATTTAAAACAGAAACATGAACAATAGCGCTGGTTTTGTGTGCACAAGAAAATGTGGCGTATCCGAAAAAAATGCCTCAAACTACTTAGTGTTTGCTCAGCCGAACCAAGTATTAAATGACCCTCTCTATTGAACAACATGGATTTTGTGCAGAAACATTTCAGGGTTGCCATAGTAGCTGCAGCCCTCGACGGTGATAGGTCACGTTGTCTGTGTCTTTCCCCGATACAACAAATATACACTCGCACAACAACCATCGCTGGAACGTAAATCTCACTCCACAATAAAAGACGTCAATGAAGTTGTTTTTTTTAAATAGCATATGCTAATGTGTGTTGTCTGTTTGTGATACTACAGCACAGCTAGACGTAGCAGCCGCCCACTAGAGTCAGCTGGAAGACCCCGGATTACCATGGCGACCAAACTTTGCCAGGAGGCCAGCACATTAACAATGGTGCCCGCTATTATTTGGTGGATAAATTCTGCGGTTGGACTGAAAAGCCACCTCACTTTTTGACATCTTGTGAACGTGAATCCATGCACAGCCCGAAAAAAAAAAACATTGTGGACGAGGATTTTTTCGCGTGGGAGTGTCTGACTATTGCGTCTATAGGTGGGTTTTTTCAAGTGGGTCTACTCGAAAAAAGAGAAGCTCTGCAGCAAGTAGGACGCATTGGCTCATAAACATCAAGATAGCTATTAACTTTAAGTGTGTGGGGGTTGGAACAAGTGGACGGCGCTAGACGGATGGCTCTCGATAAGCAAGCAGCCGAGGAATTATGCAACGGGCGTAAGAGTGCCAGTGATGGACAAAGACGGAACAGACAGACGGAACAGGAGGCGAGAGAGAGAGGCAGTTGGAAATCGCCGAGAGAAGCCGAGAAACCCAAGGAAAAGTCGAAAATAATCCCATTGTCAATCATGTCTTTGCCGTCGAGTGGAAACTTTCTTTCGGGAACTTTTGTCGGAGAAGTATATTTGGACGAGGTCAAGAAACCCCGTTGGAGAATGTTAATGTATCCGTGACACCCGTGCGTGACCTTTGCCCCTCGCACCTGTAACGCTGTAATCTTAGCAGTGTGCGAGTGTGCACGTCGGCCACCTAAACTTAGTTAGCGGGAGCTTTAACCTCTTGCCTCCTCGACGTGTTGATCCTTGAAGACTATCCATAGAAATGTTTAGCATAGCGCACATGTTGGAGGAGCCCCGAGTTTCTCTTTAAATGCAATCTGTGATTTATGGACATTCCGGCCACAAGCATGTAAACAACCATGTGCGCCGTGGACATTTCTGCTCTTATAATTCCAGGTCAAATGAGATGATTTATTACCTCCCGCTAAATATAAAGCACATTGTTTTTTGTCCGTATAAATCTCAGCTGGCTAACCCAGATTAGCATCTAGATCATTTTTGAACTGGTATATAAACGACAACCTGATTGTATCTATGTCATTTTCTAGTCCAAATATCACGTAATGAGTTGGACTCGTTCTCCGTCTCCTCCTGTTTCACTGATCCGGTACCAAATTTTGCAGAGAACGTCTAGAGTCAGCCACAAAAGAAGGGCTTCAACACACACTTTATGTAAATGGATGGTCCACAGAGTAATGTGAGTGGAATTAAAAATGAGAGACGTAAACATCTTGTAGATAACCTCAGCGCTACAGTCTGTTTTCGTCGGGTGGTTTTGGCATCTACCAAAATGTCGATTAGACGAATTAACTACTCACGGCTTTATAGGCATCCATATAACCAGTGTTGGTTATGTTGTTTCCCCAAGGCAAAATATCACACCCCCTGCTGCGAGAGGTCCTGGACAAAAGTAGCCCGTCTATGTAGACTCAAGTTCAAGCCAAGAACCTGTTTGGTAGGGTTTTTTTCCCTTTCTTGTTTAGCACCACCCAGAGGGACCATATAGCCAAACCTATATACACGACAACCTGATTGTATCAACGCCATTTTCTCGTCCAAATCTTACGTAATGAGTTGGACTTGTTTCCCTGTCTCCTCCTGTTTCACTGATCCAGTTTCTAATTTCACATAAAATATCTAGAGGCAGCCATGGTGATGCAAAGGATGTGCTTCAAGAGTCGTTTAATGTCATTGGCTAGTCCAAAGAGTGTGTCAAATTAAACCTTAAAGACGTAAACATCTATACAAATCCTTGAAACCCAGTTCCCGAAAACCTCAGAGATACAGTCCGTTTCATCAGGTGGTTTTGGGTTTCTGGCATCTACCAAAATGATGATCAGATGAATGAAATACTCACGGCATCCTGTTCAGTGTTTTGGTTATGTTTCCCCAAGGCAAAATATCACACCCCCTGCTGCGAGAGGTCCTGGACAAAAGTAGCCCATCTAGGTGGACTCAAAAACCTTGTTTGGTTCTTTTTTTTTTCCCTCCCTTTCTATATACAAACCTTGTTTAGCGCCAGTCAGAGGGACCATATACCTAAACCCATTTAAAGACAACCTGATTGTATCGATGTTATTTTCTATTCCTTACTTCGCAAACACATCTAGAGGCAGCCATAGTGAGTCAAAGGATGTGTCCTTCGACAGTCGTTTTATGTTAATGGCTATTCCACAGAGTGTGTAAAATTAAACCTTCAAGACGTAAACATCTATAGAAATCCCAGGAACCCATTTCCCAAAAAAACTCAACATTACGGTCTGTGGTCTGTGCTCAGTGGTTTTGGGTAAATGAAGTACTCTCGGCTCCATAGGCATCCTGTTCAGTGTTGGTATTGTTGTTTCCCCCAAGGCAAAATATCACACCCCCTGATGCGGGAGATCCTGGACAAAAGTCACCTTTCTACTAAGCCAAGATCCTGGCACCAAACAAAATAACAATATATCAAAAAACTGGAAATGACTCTTTCTTTTAAGACTACTTTTTCCCTGAAGGAGTTCCAGTCTTTCTTGAATATCAGGAAACTATCTTGATTACTGGAAAAACTTCATGACTGACTCTTAATCATAAAACAAAAGACATGTTAAGTATCTCCTTGAAACACTAAAATGCATCCAATATACAGTATATTCAGCATGTTTGAAACCATCTTTTCTGACAGCACTTTTTTAATTTATAAAGATATATTTCAGTTTTCAGATGAATAGATAATGGATTTTAATTCATAGACTGAATCATAAACTCCTCGGGGGATATATAAGGTCCGCGGGTCGGAAAGTAAGAAGTTGGCAGAAGTTATCTCGGCTAAATTCATCTTTATTCATCGATTCTGAAAACTGAATCTACAATGTCATGTTTCTGTCAAGTGTTTTGTTGAGTATATTATTTTGTAAAGTGTTAGATTTTTGAACCACTCTGTCATATGGGAGGGACTCGTGAGGAAATCCACATTCCGGGATATCCCCTGGAATATCAAGTTAAATGCCGGACTCTCCCAGAAATAAAAAACAAATCCTTGAATACAAACACTTTTATGATGCTACCACATGATGTTAGACGTAATTGATGTCGTTTAACGATCTCAGAGAAGCTATATAAGGGCCAAATATTGCTGACATCACGTATGAGTTCAGCGCTGCCGTGCAGATGCTTCGCCCACACACTGCAGCTGAAAAACACCCTCACTCGTGGTCATCTGACCTGAGAGAGAAATCCATTGTGAAGAATCGAAGAAATGCTTTTCTGTTGACTGGCTTCTGAGCTCTGCAAACACCACTGCATCTCTCCAGAACAGATGTTTTATATTAAAGGCAATAAATCCTGTTCATATTGGCTAGATTCATCTTCATTAAATCCTTTTAATGAAAGTGTTTAATGTCATGATATAAATCTACATTAATCATCCATTTTTAATAAGAACAAGGAAATGATTTACATTTTACAAAAGCCACACTTAGAAAAGGGATAACATTTTCTTTGAATTTTCATTTATTCCCATCCTGTGGTTTTTACATACCACTGTATAAGTTGTACATGTTTCCTTCAACTGAGAAAAATGTCTAAATTTAGGAAAATGTGGTCACAACAGGATCTGGAGCTTATAATCCATGATTTTTTGTCTTCTCGTCTGGACTATTGCTTGTTTTCATCTTGTTTTCACAGAACTCTGCAGCTAGAATTCTGAGCGGCTCTAGTAGAAGAACTCACATTTCTCCGATCCTAAAAACTCTTCACTGGCTTCTAGTTTCTTTTAGGATAAATTTTGGTAAAATTCTGGTTCTTACTTTCAGATCTATTCATGGTCAGACTCCTCCTTACTTACTTACTGGCTACTTGAAACCATTCTAAACATTGTAAGGTGAAATTGACCCTTTATCTCTGTTTCTTTTGAGTCAATATTCTTTAAATCTCCAATAAAATAGAAAATCTATCATTTCTAAAATCAAATTGAGGACATTTTTACCAGAAAATATATATTTAAGCAGCGTTCTTTGTGATATTAATTGAGATAAATGCCTAAAGCATGATATTTTTTTATTTGTCATACTGTATCTGAGTCGTCCACTTAACGTCGATATCTGACTATGATAATTTTTTAATGCAAAATGGAAAAATCAAGTTTTTTATAATAATCATGGAAATGTCATGTCGGTAATCTACAATTTTTTTATTTTAACATTTACTTCGTATTGAAAAATATAAATGTTCAATTTGACTTCATTGAATAAATCTTAGATTTGATTTGATTGAGATCCTTTGGTCAGCTGGTTAACAGGTCAATAGAAAGTACGGTCATCAAAAGTATTGAAAATCAAAAAAGTGTTGAAAATATTGCATCCCACTACTCATTTTCCAATTTACCAATACTTGTTCTAGTTTATTTTATTTATTTATGTATTGCACTACCTCAGACCAGTATCATAGTTTCTTTCTGAGCAAGTGTTTTTATTACAAATATTTAACGCGTGATTCTGTTGTTTTCCATTTTTCTTGTTAATAGAAATGTTTATTTTTAATGTGTACTTATTATTCGTCCTTGTGGTATAGAGTATTAATTATTTTCCTGAGTGCCGAGTTATTCATTTTAGTTATCTTGCAATAATATAGGAGTAACATTAAGTTTAGAAAAATTGGCCAAACATGTAGCCTTGGGGAACACCAGAGTGCTGGAGACTAAAAGAACAAAATTGAAATATACAAAAATATAACATTTGGGGAGTCTTGTGTTCTTGGATGTGGTTTGGATGAACTTGCCATCTGTGCGACCACCTCACATGCCCTCAAACCATCCCGGTAAGCATCGTGCACATGCAGACATGCGTGCAGACGAACACCCACGCACACCCTCGGAAGAAGAAGCTCACACTTCGCCCCCGTGTGGCGTACATGTCAGCCCATCTGGGATCATCAACACTATGTTAATGGGTACAGGAGCAGAGAGAAAACAGTGGTGGGAGGAATCGAGCCGGATAATGGATTCTATTCCAACAAGTGCACTGGTAGCTCTGGGGGGGGGGGGGGGGATCGGGATAAGAAAAGACGGGGATGAAGATAAAACCAGTTTGACGAAGAAGGCGAAATGTAGCTTAAAAAAAAATAAAGCAGTTTGTCGGTTACGATGAAATCAAGTGAAAGCAGAATAACGGTGGAGATGTCGCCTCTGGTCAGGAGAAGAAACGACAGATGACAAGAAAGGAAGAGGAGACAGACGACAGATGAGATACTACAACGAACGATGGGATGTGTGGTTAAATATTTCACTCGGGGTTTGTTCTGTGCTTCTTGTGCGCGAGTCCCACGGGGCCAGACGAGTCCGAAAATGAACGAGGGAAGTGTGTTGCCCGGTTAATGATTCCACCTCGGTGTGAATGATCAGTCTGGTGTTGTCCCTGGGGAGGGGGGGGTGGTTCAAACACCCTTCTTTTATTTTATTTTCCTCTTTTAATGAAGATTTCGGAGGAGGATTCAGCAGGTGTCGCTCTCCAGGAAAATAGCAGCCGCTTCTAAAAACGAGGCTTAACCTCGTCCAACTGGGTTAAAATCGGCACATGGCGGAGCGTGTGAGGCGGAAGTGTGTGTGTGGGACCACCTGTATGTAGATGAATGTCGGTGAATGTGTTGGGGGGGTCGGGGAGGGCAGCATACATGCCTTTGTGAGGCTGCAGAAGGAGCAGCTTGCCGGAGTGTGCCGCCATGAGCCGGGGTTTGGGGGGGGGGGGGTCGGCCGGTGATAAAGGCACAGAGGGCAGCAGGGTGACAATCTGTCCACATGCAGATGAAACAATGCCGAGTGTTAACAAGCCTAAGCTCGCCGTAATGACCCGAGATTTGAAGGAACAAAGAGAAGCTCTTTGACATGTGATCCGCGTCAAACACGCAACATATGATTCGGATTTAGTCCCTTTTACTCCGAGCGTCGTGACCCCGTTCGACCTTTTGATTTCGAGGGCCGATGAAACCATGATTTGGAAATTAAGGACAATAATTAACTTGTTTTAATCATCATTTGGTATGATTAATGTTGATGTTTCCAACTCACCACATCTGTGTATGTGGCCCCTTGAAGTTCATTAATAGCAAACAAAAGGTTACGCTGAAACACATTGAAATATAATATTCAATAGTTATTTTTCTAGTTACTTTTAGTAAACTTACAATAGATTTTTGATTCATTTTTTGTTTGTTTAAATATATTTAGTCAACTCAGTGTATGAATGTATTGAAACCATACAAATATATATATATATGTATTTAATATAACATAAGACCCAAAACGCGGTTGAGGGAATACATGGTAGAAATTAAATGAAAAAGTACCTTTTTAATGTACTATAAACTGTTAAGGAAGCATGTACTTGAATCATGTACCAATGTATTTTTAAATGTGTGGGTTTTTTCTGGGGTTTTTTGGGATGGGGTTGAAATAAAAGGAAAAAAATCTGTTCCCCATTTTATTTAATATATATAATAAATAGTTTGAGATTCAATTTAATGTTTTTTCAGTCATAAAAAGTATTTTTTTTAGAATTTAATACAATTTTCAACTATAAATAATAAAAAAATAATGATGTAGAATAAAGTCCAGTGAAAATATGTGTGTTTCGATCAAATGCTTCTATATTATTTGTTTCAGAAATACGTTGAAGTCTCTTTGACACTTCAGTCAGTGCAGTTGAACCTGTGATTCGAAAACAAATAAATTAATTCATCTTGAGGAGCAAGAAAAACATCAACAGTGAGAGAAGACGAGCCCAGAAGACTTTTAAAAGAATCGCGTGTCGGGGTTTTATCCCCGAAGCACGACAAGTTGTTCCTTGTTGTGTTCGGTCGCACCTTCCACCCACAGTCTCTTTCACTTTCTCCACGTTTTTAAAACTCCAACACGCCCTCGTTTCTTTTCTCCCTCTGACACCAGTGAAGGTGAGTCACGGTGTTTCCTTCATTAAAATTAATTTCCAGATTTAGTTGTCAGTGATGTTGACGACACAGAAATAAGGGCGTGTTTGGAAAACAAGTTTCAATTCCAAATATAATTTGTTTTCACGGGCCGCTCCTCTGTTGGTGTTTCTGAACACACATGATTCTATTATATATAATATAATGAAGTTTTCTAACGAAGGATGAGTAGATTTAGGTTTAATCCCAAACTGGTACTTTTGTAACAGTTCCAACTAATGAAAGTCATACTTGGTCTACTTAATGTAATTTAACAGACTGTGTTGTTTTTTTCTGTCAGCACTATTTTGGGGCATTTTTTCACATTTTACATACTTTCCTTTTCTCTCAGTATTATTTTGGGCCAATTTCATTCTCAGACAACATTTCCTATGATCTGTCAGTGTTATTTTGGGGCATTTTTCTTACTAATTTTAACAAACTTTTCATATGTTACATTTGCTTTTTGCTGTCAGTATTATTCTCCGGGTATTTTCCCAACTTTTCCTTTTGCTCTCCTATGTTTTTTTGTAATTCTTACAGACTGTGTTATATTCTGTCAGTATATTTTTATGCCAATTTATTTTATTTTTTAGAAACTTTTTCTTATGATCTGTCAGTATTATTTTGGGGCATTTTTCTTACCAATTATCACAAACTTTTCATATTTATTTGCTTTTTTCTGTCAGTATTATTCTTGGTGTATTTTCCCAACTTTTTCTTTTGATCTCTCATTATTATTTTTTAATTGTTACTGACTGTGTTATATTGTGTTTATAGTATATTTTTATGCCAATTTATTTTATTTTTTAGAAACTTTTTCTTATGCTCTGTCAGTATTATTTTGGGGCATTTTTCTTAACAATTTCAGAAACTTTCTAGGGTTTTGTAAGTATTATTTTTTGGGGTGGTTTCCCCCATTTTCCTACTTTTTCTTATGATCTGTCAGTATTATCTTGTGGCTATTTTTTCCATTGTTACAGACTGCGTTATGTTCTGTCAGTTTTAATTTGGGGAAGTATTTTTTCAATTCTTTCAGCCTTTATGTTATGTTCTTTTAGTATTTCTTTGGGCATTTCCCCCAAAACTTTACCAAATGTTCCTTGAGTTCTTTCAGTATAATTTGGGGGCAATTTCTTTCCATTTTACACATTTTTTCTTATGTTCTGTCAGTATTATTTTTGGGCATAACATGGGTAAAATGGCACGTGATTTTCAGTGGAAAGATATGCTATGTAACATAAGTCTGGTCAAGAAACTTTAAATGAATAAGTTCTTATAATTCCTTAAGTTATATCATTTGCTCCTGAACTTCCGTGAACTACCTGCCACTCCACCGGCAGACGACCCGGTAAAGAGGTCTAATGAGAATTCACGGTGACGAGGATTACGGTGGATGTCAAACGTCACTTTAGTGACCTGTAATGTACTTATCTGGACTCCGTTATAAGATTAAATTCTTTGAGGAAGACAGATGAACTACTTGGTCCTAAACTATTAATTAAATCACTGTTTACTTCTTATCCCGAACACGTCACTTGTGAGCTTTACTGTCGTGTATTCTTTAATCCCTCCGTCCTAAAAACATGGAATCGCTGCCTCACAACCGATCGATGGAAAAGTGAATAAATCTTTTGTTGTTGTATTTTCTTTGTCTGTTATGTAACTTTAATTTCTATAGTGGGCTGTTCACATAAGAGAAAACAAATGAAGAGTCAGAAAGAGTCGCAGTTGGGTCGTTCCCCCGGTTTCTTTCATCCATTTTTAGAGCCGTCAACCTCTTCTATGTCTTCTCTTTATTCAGCTGAGCCTCCAGTTTCCTCCTGGTCTTGGTGCCATTCATGGGTTTCCTTGTTCGACTCATGTGTCTCTACATGTTGGACGAATCCTCTGTTTCTACTGGAAACGCCTAAATCAGACCCGGTGTTGATGTTTTTCAAGAATCTGATTCCAAGTCTGTCTGCACATTTCCAAAGAAAGGGGTGTGGGGGGGATCCCCACAAGCTGTTTCTGGGTTGTGTATTTATGGGACGTGAAGGTCTAAATTAGATGAGGAGGTTCTGGATCCTCACGGAGGTGCTGGAGAGGTAGCTCAGGGATCCTGTCATTGATTCTAAGGAGGGGAATACATCTCTACACCGGGTGAACTAATCGTTTGTTTTGATTCTTGTGTTCACCCAAGTGAAATCAAGTTGTGTGCACATGTGTCGGTGGAAGACGTGCACGTGCTTGCCCGGGCCAAGCCTCGAGACGCCCTGCTTGTTTTTACTCTCTTGTTTATCCATCACTTTAGGAGGCTTTATTCAATTGTAACCAAAACTGCTTATGCTTTTCTTTACCCTTGTGTTATCCCGGGGTAGGCCCAAAAAGAAATGTGTTAGGGGTATGCCTTGTGTTGTCTCTGAGTCAAGGTGAACGACATCTTGACTCAGAAGCAACACAAGGGATACCACAATCCCATTTGTTTTCAGGCCTCCGGGTCACTTTGACCCAAAGATAACTCAAGGGTTCATAGATAACTTATCCCTGTGGTTCCTCTTGTTTTTTGGGGCCATATTTTACCATATTTACACACTTGTTTTTACGTTCTGTCGGTATAAATTTGGGGGGTATTTCTTTTAGCATATTTACATACTTCTTCTTACATTCTGTCAGTATTCTTTTTGGACCCATTTTTCACATAATTGCATACTTTTTCTTACGTTCTGTCAGTATTATTTTTGGGCCCATTTTTTGGCATATTTACATTCTTTTTCTTTTATTCTCTCAGTATTATTTTTGGGCCCATTTTTTGCATATTTACATACTCTTTCTTACGTTCTGTCAGTATTCATTTGGACCCATTTTTTTGCATATTTACATACTTATTCTTTTATTCTGTCAGTATTATCTTTGGGGCCATTTTTTACATATTTACAATCTTTCTTTCTTTCTTACGTTCTTATGTATTGTCAGTATTATTTTGGGGTCCTTTTTTAGCATATTTATGTGTTTAGGAATTATTATGAAGAAAGAATATATGACAAATTATTAACTTAAATAAATGACAGTATTTTATGCTTAAAATATATAGAACAAACTATATATATGTATATAAATAAAAGAGGTAAAGAGCCTCAGTATGAGTTATTTAATATAGTGGAAAACAACTTGATGAATTATTATAGCAAACCTGCACAACAACCAAAATTTTTCTGCATGGCTTCACTAACCTCATCATGTCAGATCATGTCATCATGCAGGAAACACAAGGATAGAGTCGACCCTTAAGTCCCAAACTCAATGAAAAAAACAATGGACTGCCGAGTTTGCCTGCAGCGTTTTTCAGTTCTGATCCGGGGCCGACTCGGGCCGAGGTCCATCCCCGAGGGCAGCGTCTCTCTTCGCCGCGGGTCTGGACTTTATCCTCCCGATCTGAGAGCTTGTTTTCCAGAGTTACCTGTCTGGGGCGCAGCAGAGTGGAGACCACGAGATGAGACGGCCTGATAAGGCGGCAATAACTCTTTACTATCTGACAAAACGCAATCAGTACATTGGCGCTCGGAGACAACAACAGCCTGGAAGAATATAAACGCACAACCTTCTGCTGGTGGGACTGAAACACTCACGGCTCGGATCCCTCGTACCGGGTCTAGACTTCACGGCAGATCACGGGAAAAGTCTCACCTTTTTAAATTCTTGACTGTGCAGTTTAGGGGAATAATGCAAAAACAATCTTCCTGCAAACTGCATAATAACACAACACAAGGTAATAACCACTTAACACAGTTGCAACAGACGAGTGACACGCTCAGGTGTTGCAACAGTGCGGAAAAACACGATGGGATTTACATAACAACTTTTTTTGTACAGGTCCGGTAAACGACATAAATTCATGTGGACGAGCCACAAACCGGTTCTGACTAAACATCGACTTGTTAATCCTTTAAAAATACTGGGTTTTTTTTTATTAATTTGATTGACGACCTGCAAAAGTTACTGGAGACGCCAACACCTGCCGCAATAGACCCTGAACGTCACTCAGATTTACTGTTTGTTTGGCAGTCGAGGAAGTTTTGCTGGAGGGAGTTTTGACTCCATGTCTGTTTTGCTTCATAATAACCTATAAAACCCTCTTAAGACACATTTGTATATTTTATATTTAACTCTAAAAGAATTCTAAAGAATTATTAATACCACACACTCTTTATTTGGAACTTGAGAATTTGATATTTTCATGTGCACATTTTTTTTTTTTACTTTGCTCAATATTACATGGAAATGTTTTTATTTAATTGCATTTTTTTATAGTATTTGATAGAGAGTATTTCTACTTTTTTCCTAATTAAAAAATAAAACTCTTGGATTTTAATGACACCAACAATAAAGTTGCATATTAAGGACCATTTATCAGATTTTTTTTAATTTTTTTTAACCCATGTGTTAGCTCTGGGTCAAGTTGACCCGAAGGCCAGTACACAAATGTGTTTGAGGTATCCCTTGTGTTGTCTCCGGGTCAAGGTCAACGACCTCCTACCACTGCATATGTATTTATGGAAGCCAGGGAGGTGGTTGACCTTGACCCAGAAACGACACAAGGGATACCGCAAACACATTTGTTTTCGGCGCCCTCAGGTTACTTTGACCTAGTAATGGCACGAGAGTTAAGTTTAAAAAAGGAACTAAACAGGACAAACGCTTAAAAATCACAAAGAAAAGGAAAAAAACATGCGAAAAGCTTTTTAAAAAACGTTACACACACATACCCGTAAAACATACGAACAGAGGACAAATCGTACACCTCGTGTTTCTAATCCAATGAATAATTATATAAATTATTCGGCGTTGTGTATTTTTTAACATCCTCGTGTATCTCTCATAATCCCATGTGATGTTTTTGTGTTATTCTGCGCTGGCGAGCCGCGCTGCGGGGGGGCGTGGCTTCATTGTATAGGCAGGGAGTGACTGATCTACCTCTGGACGCCTATTGGCTGTCCTCGCGTCCAGGGGGCGGGACCACAACTCCACAAAACAGACGAACCGCGGCTCCGGAGAGTCAGTCCTTGAATCAGTGCTTGAGTCAAACAGACTTTGATTTATATTTTGTCTCTGGAGAGTGACTTTTGAGAAGATCTAAGATGGATTTGGTGTGTGTTCTGGGTTTGCTGCTGAGCATCTGCGCCTCCTTCACGTCCGCGGACCGACACAGCGTCTACTGGAACAGCTCCAACCCAAAGTAAGTGCACGTTGTAGTAAATCCACGCAAAACCCTCCACGCGTGGAGGGGATCACTCGTAAATCTTATATATGTTTATTTTTATCCTCATTTAAGTGTTGAGTCAATGCAAGCATCAGATGATGATCCTCTGGCTTCACCACTATATTTAACTTCAGGGAATAAATAGAAGCTATTTGTATTATTCAGTCGCAACTATTTAAGAAGTGATGTATATTTGGTGAGTCAGGGAGGGTTAAAAAAAAAAAAGAAAAAATAGGGGGGATAATTTTGTCTTGAGGTCAGAGGTGTAATTCAATCCGGGCACTCAGTGGAATCAATGGATCTCGACAGACGCTCTCAGATGTATGGATCTCCTACCAGGGAGATCCTCTTGCTTTCTATAATCTGGGAGAAACTCCAGATCCTGATAAATCCAAGGGTGGAATCTATTCTTCCAATCTCTATAGTCTTCTTGATGTGTTTAGCTCCGGGTAATTGGCCTTTAAACTAAGACAATAGACTCTGGGATTAAATGCAACAAAGGGCAGAAAAGACCTTCTAATGGGATGAAGAGCGAGTGGAAAAGTTTGGTTCTGTGAGGTTTTTAGTCAGCATTAATAATTGTGTGAGTCAGTAATGATTGACCCACCTGAGTTACACCTGAGTCATCAGACGGAGCGAGTCATGTGATCCAGGTGAGACTCCCAGATGAGTGTTTAAGGTCACATTAAATGGTTTTAACTCCAATGGAAACCAGGTTTTCGGTGGTATTGTTGTAACAAATTATGCTGATTTTAATCATTTTGGCTCCCTTTTGTTAATTTGGAATC
Organism: Callionymus lyra; assembly: GCF_982586985.1. Classification (NCBI taxonomy): domain Eukaryota; kingdom Metazoa; phylum Chordata; class Actinopteri; order Syngnathiformes; family Callionymidae; genus Callionymus; species Callionymus lyra. The sequence goes on from NC_141834.1 coordinate 13,058,145, forward strand.
TCTTTCACAAGCTTGTTTACACAATACACGCAACAATGGTGACGATTTAGAAAAGAATCTTGGCACGGGAAATCCAGATCGACTCGCTTCAAGACCTTCTGACTAAAAACCCATTTCCTGGCAGCACAGTATTGCGTGATTTCGACACACGGACCTGCTTTTCCTTTCTGTGGAAATTTCCTAGAAGAAACGTAGGAACCGATATGGTTGCGCAACAACATGACAGCAAATAAAAAGAGACCCGCTAATCCACTTTCAGAGCCAGACCCGTTCGCTTTATCTTCCTCTGTGGCAGATCGAAGGGGCCCTTGAGAAGAAGAAGAAAAAAAATCGAAAAAACATCTTCAGTACTTGTAAGATTGTGAAGACACAATCTGACCTCCAGTGCCTGAGTCATAATTCTCTTGCACATGTCCCTCTTATCTCTTCACTCCTCTGCATACCTGCCTCACCCCTTCATCCCCTTATCCACAATCCATCCATCCCGTTAGTGTATCCAGTTAAAAGGACCACAAGGATGAAAATGTCGTATTTTGACACATGTTTCCAGGATCAATGAAGTCCCGATCATTGGCGTTCAATGATTCTGTGGCGAGCAGATGGCATAAGTCGTTTCTTGTCGCGACTGATCCGAGCTCGGACGTCCTCCCGAGAGGGTCTCGAAAACAATGTTTCGTTTACAGATCGAGTGTGTATTTCAGACACACACACACGAATATGTGTGTGCACGAGGAGTGGCTGTTACCGTCGACGCGAGTGTGACTCACACTTCCAGACACTTGGGGGCACCGGGGAGAAAAACTTGGGGAGGTTAATATTAGCCGCAGACAACATTCCACTACGCTGTTACTATAATCAACTGTGTCAGCTGCGTCTGTTCCTCCTCCACTACCTGTCTGACCTCGTCACGGCCGAATAACAGTTTGTAAATACGATCGGGCTGTAAGAAGATTAAAAGAAATTAAGAGATTACGTCGTTATAATCTGTTATTATTGATCTTATTTATGAGGAATTACAGAAGGAATCTGTGTCAGGTCCAATATATAAGCAATTTATTGTACTAAACAGACTTAAGTTATTTCCATTCTGCTTTAAGTTTTACCTGCACCTTTTATTTTCCACCAGCAGGGGTGAATATATCTGCAGTGTCTGGTCTAAGTCAGTCATATTTTATAGTGATTCAATCAATCAATCAAAAGGGAAATTGACCCGAAATGTTTTCCTTTTGTTTTCATATCCAGTCCTGAGTAACACAATATTTAGTTTTCAGTCTCAGGCCTGTCTCGACAAGCACGGGCAGCTATGAGGGGGTGTGTGGGGGGGGGGGGGGTCTCGCTTAAACATTCTGCTCTCTCTAGTATCACCCTCTCTTTACCCGCCTGGTTGTGTTGTTGCCCTTTAATCCACATGGAACGAGCGCAACCCAAACGCAGATTACATTCGACGCCGTAATCTGACCATCTGACCCAGAGACACAAAAGCCGTCTGTCAATGCACATTTATTAATATATATGCGCTTTTTTATTTTATTTATAATCCCGTGATGTAACCTCTTGACCTTTAGTCCCGACAAAGTGGTTGTTGTTTTTTTTTATAACCGTATAGTAAAGTAGAAACTAGGCTACAGTGGATTACGGTCGAATAAATGTTACGAGTCTGGACTTTTCACCGTTTGTTTCTAAAACGCACCTTTTTTTTCGGCTCCTTCTATCTTCCATTTGCTTTCCTTATCAGCAGTCCAGACTTCCTCCCCCCCCCCCCTCGTCCTCCTCCTCCTCACCCTCTGTCTTTCTGACAAACCTTCCTCTGTTTCTAGTCGACTCTCAGAAGAAGAAAAAAGTTGTCGTAGTATGTGTGGGCGACGCATGCCTGCGTCTGTGTGCATGGATCATTCATGGGATTGTGCGAATACCTGCCGGACCCCCAACCGTCCTTTCCCGGACTGACCAGCAGAATTAGCAACTTGTACCTAAAGTGTTGACGCCATTTTGGAATGGAAACGTATAGATTAACTCTCAATGACCCCCACCTCCCCACCCCAACATATTGAACCTGCCATGTTGCCATTTGGCCTCCCGACTATTCATCACAGACGGAACGAAACGGGAGGGAAAAAAAGAAAGCGTTTAAAAGGGAGGAGGAGAAGGAGGAGTAGAGGTCCAAAGGGTGAACCCGGCAGGGAAAGAGGGAAAAAGAGGAATTTGTGTTTGGGGAAATGAGTCTGGATGAAGAGATCTGGTTTATTAAGTCAGACTTGGAGGACACAACGAAGAAGAAGAAGAAGGAGAAGGGATGTGTGGGGGGATGGGAGCGTTTTTAGGAGAATAAAAGGAAAAGGCAGACGGAGAGAGGGAGAGGGTGGACAGTGATGGATGATGGGAAGGGAGTTCAATCGATAAGTAAAAGTTTCCATTCAAGAGATACATTTTTGTCCAAAAAAAAGATTGAAAATTTGAGGTAAAAAAAAGGATTATTAAAGCAGGATAGTTGAAATCTTTGGGGTGTATTGCCTACAGTTTTTTTTAAGGGGGGGGGTGAGTGAGACAGAAATGGAGGTCAATTCCACTTGAGCAGAGTTTCGGGTCCGGAGCTAAAACCATTAGAAGTGCTGACAGGTCTTTAGCCGGAGATGCCTTTAATACGGCCACGAAAATTAATAAGGTTTTCGCCGTGAGAGTTGGTGCGGAAATCTGATGAGTGTGCCATCCATACCCCCCCCCCCCCCCCCCAGATCCCACCTCATCCCCCCCGTTGTGACATTCCTGCACTGATTACCTGCAGCACAAATGGTAGCAGTGGTAATAACAGAGCCTGGGGGGGGTTGGCGAGGAGGGGGTGCATCTGTTTAGTGTTTTCGTCGGTGCTGACAACTTCGTACAAGTGTGTTGTGTGTGCGGAAAAAAAAAAGACGGTCTTGTCTGCTGACTCAGATGCTGGTGCGAGACTCTCAGCCACCCTGAACTCTGAACCCGTGACCCCCCGGCTTGTCAGTTGTGCAGTGAAAGCTCCAGGGGTCAGCGAAGAGCTCCCCATCTTCGGTGACAAATGGTGACAGCGTTAGGATTTGTTACTATGTTTAGTTTTGGTTATTTGTCTGGATAGTGAAATCGAGTCCTAGGCCATTTTTTTAAGTATGAAGGTAAAACTGGTGCATAAGTGCCATGAACATGTATCACGAAATCTGTACCTGATCTATAACTACGTCGTAAAACACAAGCTACATTTACATAATTAAAATAACCGAAAATAAACTATGACTATTGTTTTTTTAGTGTACAAGTTATGAGGATGTTTGGAACTTATCCACCGGTTTTACCTTCATATTGAAGCTGTAGTACTTCAATACAGCAAATTTTATCGTAAAAAACGTGGTCGTAAACACGAAAAAACTATATAAATGATGGTTTACTGTCTTCTTAGTGTAGCATTGCTGTTCTTAAAATATTGTTATTCATATTTTTTAAACAGATACTCCAACATAAGACAGTTTTTTTGAAGTAACTAGGCTACAAATAGTGTTAATTTTAGTCCTTTTTTGTCACCAGAATAATGAAAATCTTCATAAAACACTTGCTTTATATCATTTTATCTCTGAAAAGTACCCTTAAAAATGGTCGGTTGAGTGAGTGTCTATTTCTGACACTGATTGAAACGAATAAACCAGGAAACTGGTTTAAAGATCGCAAGAACAAACCGTGGCTTTTCATACTCGCTCTCCCGGATCGACTTCCTTATTTCCTTCCAACGCCGTAAGATCCGAGCTAATGTTTAACCGACGTGGGATTGTTATCGACGACCTTGCGATGCTTCCTGACGTCAATCCTGCGCTGGTGCGAGAACGACCCGCCCGTGGGTGCAAAAAAAAAATCAACAATAAAAACACCTTCAACCTCGTCTGTTTACGCACATCTCCATCCCTTTTTTCAAGGAAGCATTCGCGAGAGGCTCCGGGTAGACCTCGGCAAACAGATGTGCTTCGCGGGGCCCCGGGCGTGAGCCGCTCTCAATGAGGGTCTTCAGAGACCACCATCAAAAAACAAGAGCGCACACACCGGGGAGGAAGAAGCACGCACCTGGCTCGACACAGATATCACCTTATTGTGACTTTCACTCTCTCGAGAACTGTCAGTCGGGGGGTGACGAGTGGGGGTCCGCAGAAGTTTGTCTTTGATGAGAAATGAGTCTAAAGCTCCAGAGAGCGAGAGGTCTAAGGTAGGAGCTGGAGGAGGCTGTGTAACCTTCAGGCATTTTGTCTTTGGGGCTTTTTTTTGGGGGGGTATAATTACACCCTATTCATGCGCCGTCCCCTCCCTTTCTTAAGAACACATTGGCCCCAGACCCCTAACAGCTTTTAATTAGCCGGAGCAATGGACGACTCGAGGGGGGAGGAGGTGGAGAAAAGGCTGAAGGGGCGGGTTTCCTTTTAAAAGCATGAATATAGGCTGTCAATGAAATTTGCAACAGAATCTTTTTTCTTTCTACAGGCTATTGTCGAGCTTTGTTGTCATGCAGATAAAAAAAGGAAATCATGAGAAAAGAAAAACATTTAAGGAGAGAAGGTTCGCAAAAAGTACTATGAGTATACTTGTTTTATACTGAAATTGAAGAACACTTTTTGATATTAACTAGAGGACAGTATACGAATTTGATCGTTGGTCAACTGTATTATTGTGGTGATCCAGAAGTTAACGTTGCAAAGGATTATGGGAGTGGGCTGGCAGACATATTTTTATTGTTTGCTATTGTTAAATACAACAATTTAACAAAAATATGTTACGTATGTTCCATCTCCTGCATGAAAACTTAAGGTTGTCTGTAAAAAATAGTACAATTTCAATTTCAAGAAGATACCTAGTGTATTGGAAGTATAGAGAATGGTATACTTTGAAACTTTATGGTTTATTTTACGAAAATAGTCTTAGACTCGGAACGTATACCTAATACACTGGTAGTATAGAGATGAGTAAACTTGAAAGTATACTTCAGTAAACTCAAAATGTTCCGATTACCTATATTGCTATTGTGATGAAAAATATAAGTTGTGTACTTTAAATCGACGGAACCTACAGGTAACAAATTTAGGACACTACAAATACATATACCTTAGTATACTTTACGTTACTTAAGTATAGTTTTGTGCCGTGTACCCAATTCGGTTCTTTGGTGGCACCGATGGAAATGCTTCGTACACAAATCAAAACTTGATAATGTGTGAAAACTAATAAGATACAAAGGTAGTAAACATTAGATTAGTAAGTTGTTTACAAGTTTTCTTGGTGTTTTTTTCTTTAAGAAATCGTTATGACGATTTGATTTTCCATTTGTTAGACTTGATCTTATGACATTTTTATTAATATCGAAGCAAGGGTTTTAGTATCAGTACAGGTATCAAAAAACTTTGATTAATACAAAGCCCTATGTTTACTTATAAAATGAAAAGTTTTCCGTTTTATGCTAATGCTAGTTGGAGTTATCCGGCCAATTAAGCATCTACAGATGTTTTTCTTTCCCTTTTCCGTGACACTCTCGCTCTTGTAAACACACAAACAAAGGCAGAAGTGTACACACACACACACAAACACACACACACACAAAGAGCCGTTTCTAGAGATTGCTAGTGGATGGTGTTGATCTGCTTATTAGCCGGGATAACAAGAGTAGAACTGTGCTTCGCTAACAAAGCATGTTTTGACAGGTAGCTGCAGCTTACACACCCTCACACACACACCCTCACACACACACACACACACATGCTGCACAACAGGCCATGAATTAGGGGTAGAGAGACTGGTGTTTGGAGCCAGTGTGTCTGTGACTTGACCAGGGGGTCCTAACAGGAGCCACAACAACAAGAGGTGGCTGGGGCCGAGGGGGGGGATGGGGTCACGGTCACCACGTCCTGCACTTTGAAGCTGCTACACACACACACACACACACACACACACACACACACAAACAATAGAGCGAGAGCTGCAGTGTTGTCACTCTTGCAAAAACATAACCAAGGGATGGAATCGAGCAAGCACTCACACGTTGTCATTCGATTTAAGCCCCGGATCAGATTCCCAGATTAGAGCGTGTTGCCACTCGAGTGTGTAATCAGAGGAAACGCACAACAATCCTGCTTTTTTTTCTAGAAGCACCTGCATCAGAAAAAAAACAAACGAAAGTGTTAAAAAGGTTTTATTTCTCAGTTTTCCACCACGTGTCGCGGAGACGCCGGGGCCCGACAAGAGCCGTAAAACTAAATGAAGGGTGAGGATGAAAAGAAGTTCTCAGCCCGACGGTCTCCACCCACCGCTGTCTGACCCTTTGATGGGGAATCATGTAGCGACCGATCGAGAGACCTGGAATTAAAGGCGACGATCATGGATAAAAACGTCCAGGTGCAAAAAAAAAAACCTCCGACAGACGACGAGGCTGGAAAGACTTGCGGGGGTTTGAGCTGTCGTTTAGAATCACGTCTGCGTGTGAGCAGGTGAGAAGTGAATCTGTGCTCAAGGGGGGAGAAGAGAGAGCTGAGAGGTTCTGTCAGGGAAAAACAAAGTGAACTGGTCGAGCCTGACGGAGCTTCTAATAGCGCCCGTCGGAACAGGCAGATGGAGCAACGACGACCCGTGTTACCTCACATCTGTACTTACTGGTGTGATTATCGGCGATGAGTTATTCAAAGTGTCAGTTTGTGCAGGTATTATGTTTGCCATTTAGTGTCAAAAATGATTTAAAGCAACATAGAATTGGCAAAAACTACACTTTTTGTGGCTACAGTCATTTGAAAATTGATTTATTTGAGTGATTTAATGGCGTAAGTCTTCAGCTTCCAGCGGTCTTTCAGGCTACAACGTTTGTTATTTTAGATGAAACCACTGAAAGTCAACAACATGTCATCAGTTATCGCCAATTTTGGACTTTTATTTTGAAAACAGGAACCGTCATTCAGCAAAAGCTCTTCGAATCACAGAAATCAAAATTAATTTTCTTTTTTGGGAGGTTTTTCGGTTTAAAATGAGGAAACAAAAGGGATGTTTTAATAAGGAAAGGTTAAGTTGACAAATAATAACAATTGAATATCGGTTGAAAAAGAAACAAAACGTTAAAAATTGATAGCGGTTTTGAAATGTTTTTTGTTTCGCCAAAACACTACTTGAATGTTGGTGTACTCATCAGTTTTCGTGGGGCACGAAAATCCTTAAATATAAAAAGAAAATGAATAAATAAGGGAGAATGATAAATGTGGGGGGAGAAGATCCATCTTTGTTTCCTGTTTTCAAAATAAAAGTCCATTTAGATCGACTTGATTAATCCCTCTGGAGAAACACATCATAAAAACAAGAACAAAGTGCAAAAAACAAGTGTAAAGAACGTGGATCAAAAGGAAATAACGCAAAGAAAAGGGTTATTCTGTTAAAAGGAAACTGAATGTTGGGTCGTTTGTCCAAGTTTGGTATCATTTTCTGCTGAAAACAAATGGTTTTAAGAACACAAATCTCAGTGGAATCACTGAATCATACCTATGCTGTGAATAACACAACATCTGTTTCGCTATAAAATAGAAACTTTTCTAACCAACCTTCTCTCTCTCTCTCTCTGTGCAGCTTCCTGTGGGACGACTACACAGTGGAAGTCCGCATCAACGACTACCTGGACATCATCTGCCCGCACTACGCCCACGGCGAGGTGTCGTCTCACGCCGCCGAGCGCTACGTCCTGTACATGGTGGAGAAGGAGGACTACGACGTGTGCAAGCCGCACTCCTTCGACCAGCTGAGGTGGGAGTGCTCCCGGCCCTTCGCCCAACACGCTCCGGAGAAATTCTCCGAGAAGTTCCAGCGCTTCACGCCCTTCACTCTGGGGAAGGAGTTCAGACAAGGAGAGAGCTACTACTACATCTGTAAGTGTTTATTGCTGCTGAGATTCTTGCACGTTTTGGGAATTATACTCATGGAATTCTGTCGCTCCGCAGCCAAGCCGATGCATCACCACGGGCTGGATTGCCTCCGTCTGAAAGTGGACGTCGCCGGACACAAAGGCGCCGGGAAAACCCACTCGGAGAAGAGCAAAGCCGAGGAGACGTCGAAAGCCTTCGATCAGGGCAAGGGGAAGTTCCCCGCGGCGGGGGGAGTCCACAATCCCTCCAACAGACTCCCTGCAGGTGAGAATCGTTCCCATCCCGTTCGTCAAAAAAAAACAACCTTCAGCTGCTTCTGTTTACCTTTGTTTTTAAAGCAATGAAATCTAACTCTCCTGCTCCCTTCCCTCAGACGACCCGACTGTGATGGAGCCGAAGGTCCAGCGGAGCATCGGCAGCTCGGGATCACAGCTGGTCTCCGTCTCGCTCCTCCTCCTCACCACGCTCGTCGCGGCCCTGCTAACGCTGCACTAGAGAAGAGGGTTCGGACCCCAGGGGGCCGGCCCCCCGGGATGGACAATCACAATTTTTTTATATATATATATATATATATATATAAGGTGCTTGAGTGTGTTTCCATGGAGTGAATGTGGAGCGTGGATCGTTCCGAAAAAGAAGAAGAAGGAAGAAAAAAAAGGACCTCAAAGACTCTTTTTTTTTTTTTTTTTGGTTTTTAACTTAATTATGATGGTTCGCATGTCGACCGTTGAAAACGCACAACTTTTTTCATGTGACATCTGAGAGCCGAGCGAAGGAACGGGGATCTGAAACGGGGCCTCGGACGCATTTTGTCAAATAAAAACAAAAAAAACTAAAGGCTACGTTCACGTTACAACCACACACTCGTACTTACTGGCCAGTAAACCTGACTTAAATCAATTAATTTGATGATTATATTGAATATAAATACTTTAACCTTCTGTGGGCCACGTAAACTGACTTTGAGGGCCGGATTTGGCCCCTGAGTCGTGAGTTTGAACCCTGCAAAAAAATTCTGAATTAGTCCTACTGACTAAAAATGTTGTTGGTCAAAAATAACTTAAGCACAATCAACTAAATCGACAAGACTTACTTATAAAATAATAAAAAATATATATTTTTGATGGCGATGTTACGTGAACGTAGCCAGTTCAATGTTTATCTTCCATTTCCAGTGAAGCTTTTTTGTATTTTTTTTACGCGTGGAATTGTGAGCTACTGCCAAAGCTTGTGTATGATTAATGTGGAATGAAACTTCAGTAACTACTGTGATTCTTTACAACAACAAAAAAAAGAAGCAGAATACAATGTATTCCAATACAATTTGATATGTTTTTTGATAAGTGCATGTCATTCAGATTCATGCGTAAAATCCCGGTAATGCATCCACTGGAGAGTTTGTTTTTAATGGTACACTATGACAGATGTTTGGTCCAACGTTGTTAAGCTTCATTGGAAACCTTCTGAGCGTTCTAATCTCACCTGTGTCTATGTATAAATGTAAATATGTAGATTTGTAAATAGAGAAAAGTTATAAGAATATGTTGTAAAAAGACTCATGAGATGTGAAGTAATAAACTTTTGTCTGTTTTTTAAAATAACACGTGACTTTGTTTTTGTTATGACATGCTTGAAATGTGGATCACAGTAATGTGATTTTTTTTTATTTGATTGTGAGACAAATAGAATGCAATTCAATTTATTCAGGGGACGTTTATATGCATTTATTAAGGAACTAGGAAAAAAGTGATAATTTGCTGCAAAGAAAAACATGTTTTTTGTAAATTTGTTGAAGATAATTATGTTTATTACGGACAAATCACGATTGATTAACTAAAGTCTTCAATTAAAAATGGGATAAGATTGGTTTTGAGGTTTTAAAAAGTATTAACAACAAATTATCTTGTTTATTATCTTAAGAAAAGTGCTATATGAATAAAATCTATTATTATTAATTGTTATTATTATAGTTAAAAATGATAATCCCTGATGCAACACTAATAGACTCAGGGACACAGAGGAATCGATAAGATTTTATCTATCTATCTATCTATCTATCTAATTGAAATAGGGAGAATAGAAATGTTATGGTAAACTGTAAAAATAATAATTAAAATAAGCAAATGATCAAAGGCTTTTTTGGACAAATATAAATGTGGCCCAAAACCCACTATGAGAGGAATTTAAGATTTAACTTAATAATCAAAGAAATGTGTTTCCTAATTCTAACTTGAAGAACTATTTTAGTTACCTTTGATCTCTAAGGACTATCTGAGGCCAAAGATAATTGCATAACATACAAAACGTTTAAAATAGCAAAATGAAGCAAAAACACTGAACCTCCTTAGATGAGGTGAAAATATGAAAAGATAAAATGGAAAGATAAAATACTAGCAAGCCATGAGACAGAAGCTTAAAGTTGAAAATATATACAAATTATGTATTTGTTAATGAGTCAGACGTGGAAGTTTGATTAGGTTTCAACAAGCAGCAGAGATTAAAGCAGATTAAATGAAACCCTGATCGACATGGATCAGTCCTGAAGATATAAAGTTTATTTAAACAGTTTGTGTTGCTCAGGAAGGAGCTAAGACAATATGTTCTTTAGTAAAAAATCTACATTCCTGCTCTCACAAGTTTTGAGCAGTGATTTTGAAACTCCTGCAGTGAAGGTCATAGAGGTCAAGTAAGATAGCTCTGGAATCTATTTATAATGCCTTGAATGCCTGAAAGCCATTTTATAAATAACTATTATTAACTATTGATGTGTTCACAGTTTTTTCTAGGATTATATTGTGTCTTAAAAACACTATTTGGATAAATTCATGTCAGGGAACATTTTGCCAGAATATTTGGGCTCAGCTTTTTTATCTGGTGTTTTGACTTCTTCTCTCTCCCTCCACACTTTTACTCCCTCCTCCTCCTCCTCCCTCCACACCCTGGACATTCTGTCTTTCATCCCTGGTGCCACAGTTTGTTCTGGCTGAGATTTCACAGAGTGAAAACCAAACAGCAGACAGTAAAGGGGGATCATGAAGGGGCTCGACGGTGAGGGTCGGAGGAGACTCGCGGCCGGGTGTGAACGTGTCACTCTTACCTCCTCGCCTCGCTTTCTCGCCTTCATTCCTCCGGCGTTTTTACTATTCTGTACATCCTGACGGTGGAGAAGCAGAGGTGCTGCCCACACACACACACACACACACACACACACACACCCCCCCACACACACACACACACACATACACACACACAGGCCTGTTGGAAAGTGGAGGCAAACAAAACCTTCAAACCTCAGAGTTGACTGAAAACTGCCAAAAGTCACCGTCCCTCGCTAAACCGCCCGACATACGTTGATACTCGCAACACTTAAAGAAACGCGATGTTTGTCTTTCCATGATCACGTCATACCTTAAATTCACGGAGGATGATCTCACGCCGGGAGATTGTTTCGGTTCAATTTAACACCCATGTTGTAATTCTGTAGGTCGTCCACGTCAACGTACAACCTTCTGCTGTTTCGGGTGATGTCATCCTGCTGAGCAAGGAATTATACTCAATGGATTTAATATATATATGATGACATATATATATATATATATATATATATATATATATATATATATTATACTGTATATATATATATAAATATTAATATAATATATACATGTATAAAGTATACATATGAATCAGACTATCAAAGTAAAAAAACAATATTTCTAAATTTGGTACTTTTTGTTTTATTTTATTTTATTTTATTTTATTTTATTTTATTTTGTTTTATTTTATTTTATTTTATTTTATTTCAGTTCAGTTCAGTTCAGTTCAGTTCAGTTCAGTTCAGTTCAGTTCGGTTTGGTTTGGTTTGGTTTGGTTTGGTTTGGTTTTGTTTAGGTTAGTTTTCTTTACTTTACTTTACTTTATTTTTCTTTACTATCGTTTAATTTGTTTATTTTATTCCAGTTCAGTTCAGTTCAGTTCAGTTCAGTTCAGTTCAGTCCAGTTCGGTTCAGTTCAGTTCAGTTCAGTTCAGTTCAGTTCAGTTCAGTTTAGTTTAGTTTAGTTTTCTTTATTTTACTTTACTTTCTTTACCTTTATTTTATTTTATTTTATTTTATTTTATTTTATTTTATTTTATTTTATTTTATTTTATTTTATTTTATTTTATTTTATTTTATTTTTCTTAAATTTCATTTAATTTAATCTTTGATTTATTTTAATCTTTGATTTGCTATTTTTCTTTTGTTTTACTTTGATTTGTGTGCTTGTTTTGTTTGAAACTTAAACATGAGGACAAAGATTCCACTAATTGATTCTATTCACTCTTTTTGAAAAATGGATGAAAAGTCTGGGAAAAACACTCAGAGGTCGCAGGTCTGCTCCCAGAAGTCTTCATCATCTTCATCCAGGGTCGGGTCACGGAGACTAGAGGAGGAAAGAGGTGCAGATTTTCCAGCTCCTCTGGGAGAAGACATAGTATCGCCAACCAGTCCTGGGTCCGCCCTGAGGTCTCTTCCCAATAGGACTCGCCAGGAACACTTCCAGAGGGACTTGAACAGGAATCATAAGAAGCAGTGATTCTACTTTGAGTCCCTCACGAATGACTGAGCTCCTCGCCACAAATAAATCTTTACATACTTCAATTTGTAGTTTCTTTATTAATTGAAAACCTTATTTTTCATATTTATTACCGTATTTGTTTTCATTTGTTTTTGTAATTCCTGTATTTGGAAACCAACAACAAATAGTTCATTCATGTGTCAAACATTATTAAATCATATCTTTTATCATCCACAGATGAAAACCACTGGAAACCAATCCTGTCAAAAACAGCCCAAAAGCAGCAGAACTTAATTGAATAATAAAAAGATCAAATTTGTATCAGGAGGATAAATTGGTTCAAGGGCCGCTTCATTACAGAAATGCCACAGAAAAAGCAACAAACGGCAAGAAATACGAAAATGTCAATTGGATGCAAACTTGTAAAAGATTGAGTCTCGAGAAATGAGTTTTTAGAAGCGAGAAGACGAGACACCAGAGAGACCTAAAGGTCAACCATGAGCACTTATTGAAAGTGAAAGAAGAAACAATTAATTTCTCTGTCAGACAACAGAAGAAGAGAGGAAATGTTAAATATATACATAAACATGTTTTTGTTTCTGAACTTTTTGCTGGAAATGAACATCGCCCGAGTCAAAGAGGGAAAGTGTGTTAAAGGTCAGTTTTGTCAGGGATACCTCGAAGGGAATAGCTCACATACATTACCATTCCAATTCACCTTATCTCGCTTCATCTCCAGCCCTGATTAGGAGACACGGGTAACCGTAGCCGGACCTTCCGACCTCCACGAGGAAGAGGCTTTTGTAATTAATCTCCCAGAGGATTACAACTTTTTTAAACCTGTATTTCTACACCTAAAGTGGAGCAAAAAATGTTAATAAAAACACAGACTCAATTCAGGGTTAGAAAAATCTTTAAACAATTCATAAAGTTACTTCTTTAAACTATTAATACTACAACTATGAATAGTGCTTCCACTTCAATTACAGCTTTTATTAGTAGAAAATGAGTACTACAACCACCACTACCCATTAAATACTACGACTACAACTACAACTACTACTACTACTACTACTAAATCAATAACATCAACAAAAAATAATAATAATGAAGCGTTTAATATTATCTATGCTAAAAATATATCATATTTTGTTTTTAGTGTGATGGTATAAATGCTCAAAAATCATGGTATAAATGCTCGAAAAAATCATTTTAAAACATCTCAAATAAGTACAAATAATTTAACAGAAGCTTTTTCCTATTATTTCGATGCAATTTCCACAAAATGTCGATTATCTTGATAACATTTTGATTATGTTATTCGGTTAATCCTTACCTAAATCACACATACATTATATAATAGTTAATTTTAATTTCTTTATTTATTTTGAATGTATTCAAGGTGATCTTTAATCTTTCCTGGTCTAGAAAAGCACTATACAAATAAAATGTACTTACTTACTTACTTACTTACTTACTTACTTCTTTATTTACATGAACGGCACCTGGTGTGGGATCAAAAAAAATGAAACACGCATTAATTCTTTAATTTTTTACCTTCATAATAAGCTAAAACAATTTTATATTTTATTTATTTTTATTCTAAAGTGATGCTGCGAGCGCGTCTCCTCCGCCATCGTCATGACGTCAGCCTGCATGTCCTACGTTCTTAGACGCCATTGGATAAACATAACCCGCCTCTTCCGTTTCTAGCCAATCAGAACGCAGGAAACTCGAGCACACTGACTGCAAACACGGAAGTAGAGGGAACGAAGAAGCCAACGCGGCGTCTGAGTCGCTGTTTACAAATATTGAAAAAGAGCCTGAAGTGGATCTTTCTTGACGCTTTTATCTCCTCGACGACATATCTTTTATTTTTCCTCCTCGTTATATGGAGCTACTGCAGATTCTATCATGGGCCTGCATCGTGTTTACAGTCGGGATGTTCTCGACTGGACTGTAAGTGTCAAGTTAATGTTAGGAAGCAACTGTTTAATGTTTAATTTAATATGAATACATGTGTGTTTTATGACTAAATAAAAGTAGTGTTGACAATGTTAAACCTTTGTTTTTAAACGATTATTTAACTGATATACAAATACCATATTATGTGCAGTGAAAACTATTAGCTTTATCTTAAATTAAAATAGTTTTAACTTTACTATATGTGCTAATACTTTAATTTTTCAACATGCATTGGTATTTAATGTTGCAGACTATTTTAAAATAATGATTGAATACATTTTTGCAGGATAGATATATAAAGTTCTAAGACAGAGAATCCAATATGAAAAACGTATTTTTTATTATTATTTATATGATTAGTTTAAGAAATAAATTGTAGTTCTGTTGCGAGTCTTGTTCAACACAAAAAAAACATGTTTTGATTGACGTGAATGTTGTTAAAGCAGGTTGAACTACATGCAGCAAATACCAGATCAGTTTGCGTAATTTACCTTCTCAAATACGGAATTATTTGCTCTTTAACTGCCTTGTTTGTCGACATTTAAAAACCCCATTATCTGATTTGTACGCATGCTTTCATGTGGTGACACGTTCCAAAGAAACATGTATGTATAATCTTTTTGTGTTCTTCACAGGACGGACCTGAACAAGATGCGCCAAACCAAAAGTGCCGACAATATCCAGTTCCTGCCTTTCCTCACCACGTGTCTTAAGTAAGACGAGTATGTCACCTTGACGAGTGCAGACTCGGTTTGCTAATCATCTCATGTTGTTGCCATAGTAACCTCGGTTGGTTGTATTATGGGATCCTCAAGGACGATCAAACCATTATTCTGGTCAACACCATTGGAGCTCTCCTGCAGCTCCTCTACATTGTCATGTACTTGCAGTACACCAGTCAAAGGGTGAGAGAATATTAAAACCAAAGTTAAGTGTTTTAAAATCATGTTGACAGTGTATTTTGTGTTTGTTGTCCTAGAAGAACGTAGCGTCCCAGACTGTCGCTGCCATAGCAGTGCTGAGCTGCGGTTGGTTCTACTTCACGACGTTCCTTCCTCAGGGCGACTCCAAGCTGACCCAACTGGGCCTGATCTGCAGCGTGGTCACAGTCAGCATGTACATGTCGCCGCTCTTCGACCTGGTAAGAGTTATGAACATTACCCTTTCCCATAGAGAAACCATTGTATAAATAGGTTTATATATTTATGATATTCAGCTTCAAATTTAACAACCACTGACCTACATTCTAATCGCTATCGTAATAACTCAAACGGTGCCGCGCTGGGTCATTATAAAAACAGGCTATTTTCAGAGATTAAAAAAAGGGATCTGTGTTTTGCAAAAGTGTTGTGAAGGAGTCTAATGTGGGGCGAACTATTTAAATTTGTGGTTGAAGATGAGACATGAACTGGATCTTTTGGAAACTTGGTCAATCCCTGCTGACAGTCTTCAACCTGCAGCAGCAGCTCTTGTTTAGTTGGATTGTTCTGAAGCCCGCAATTATTCCTAAATATGAGGTATTAAAAAAGGATCCACTTCAAAAGAACCAGCAGATTAAAAGTGAATTTTAGAAATTTGAACGTAATCTAGGATTAGAATTGCTCATAAATCACTACATGTTGCATGTAATGATGAACAAAGACTCATTTAACGTTTGTAAAACAGTTTTTGGTTTTGCTACTTCCTCAGTTTTTAATTTGTCATTAATGGTAAAATTAAAACATATTTGTCTTTTTAAAACAAACAGTATTTTCATATACTGCGACTGCAGTCCAATATCCTCAGGGCTCGCAGAGAATTCAGTGTTGATATCAGAACCTGGTCCTCATTACAGTTATGAAAGTAAGGAGCCATTCAAAAGCAAACATGAATCTACCTGTCAAAAGGCTCACATTAGCACATCACAAAGATGTTAATACTTTATATTAATTTATATTATAGACAACATATTGTGTCTTCTAGTGTTGACGTTGGTTGTGCACAATTCTCAGTTGACCCTCAGCGACTACAAGCAAATCACGCCATTGGAAAGAAGTCGTGACTATAAAATGCTTGAGTCAAAAGAGTGAAAAAACAAGTTATGTTGCTTTCCAGCTCAAACAAGCCTCTGACACAGGAATGTATTCTTGGACTGCATTTTTCTTGACGCCAGAAAGCGACACATGTCGTAAAGTGCAGACAAATTATAATAATGATCATGAGGATTATTATTGTTTGGTTGTTTTTACTATTGTATTTATAGCCAGTGGTTTTTCCCAATGTTACTTCATGAACTCACAAGGTTATTTCCCTTCCATTTGTTTGTTTGTCTCCCGAATTAAAGTTTTAATTGAATTTCATAGAGCTTAGAAATGGACTCACTTGGAAGTGATTCGATTTGTTTGTGATCTGGAAAGGGCGATGAGAAAAAAATTGGTCGAAATTGGTTTGGTTTTTTTTTTTACGATATTTTATTGATATTCAACAGCACTGTAATGTTTCTTTTTGGTAAAAAAAATATATTAAAAAAAAAATCTGCTTTCAAATGAAACAATTAAATTAATTTGTATCCTAGTTACTTCGTTTGGTTTATATTTCCATTAACTGTGGCTAAAATAAAATAATTCGTTAGATGGCAGAAATCAAGTATGAAATCACAAAAGATCTCTGTGATGACTTAGGATGAGAGGATACAGTCGACTCCATATTTGCCAAATTAAGAGTATTTTGGCTTCAATTCAACCAAAAATAGTGGTGCAGTTACAGGAAATTATGAGACTGGTTCACTGCCAGGATACATGGCCTTTAGCTGCTGCAGTCGTTGGCCTAGCTCTGTTCAGAACGACTAAAACAAGTTTCTAAAGTCATCTCAGTAATACTACATCACTAATAGCACACTGCTAAGAACGGCACCAGATGTGAAACGCTACTTATTGTGTCATGACCTTGGGTAGAATATTTTGTTTTTTTAAAAAATCAAAGACACATTTGTTCTGTTTGTGACCGTGGTGTTGACTATGCTGCTGTATTTCATGAATAATTATTTGTCGACCTGGTGCTGGAAAATGAATTTTGAACGGCGGCGTAGCTCGAATAAGGCTCGTCAAAGAGCCTTCATCCGAGAAATCTTTGTGGTCTTCAAGCCACACTCTCTCTTTCATCCAGCGACTCATCCTACCTGTGATCTTTCCGTCATGTTTCTGTCAACTTTCTACCAGATTTTAGTCTCGATCCTTTTCAAGCCTTGCTTTTTTGTTCCTCTTAAATGTCACATCCAAACACAAGCATCTTCCTTCTATCTTCCTGTGTACTATAATGCAGCTTCAAGACAAAATAGCCTCTCCTTCCTTGTTGCCAGTATCTCTTTGCCCTCTCCTGGCTCTGCTACTATCCTGTTTGTCGCCTTCCCTCCATCGTCTCCTCTTAGCTTCCCGCCATTCTTTCCCTCATCTGGTAGCTTCCTGTTATTCTCAGTCTTTGTCTCTCAGTGTCTTATATCCTCTTGACAAACTTTTTCTTTTAGTCATGACGGGTCATATGCTGCCACAGCGGACACATTTTTGAAAGTACATCTCTGAGGATTCGCCCAGAAGGAAGTCAATAGTCAGGCTATTCTTGCAGCTGCAGCAACACACACTATCTGACCTCTGTGACTAATAAAGAATCTTCTTATCTTATCGTATGTGGATAAAAAGGAAAAAAGGAGGGAATTCTGCTATGATGAACAAAAACAAATGTATTCACTTTCATGACGTGTTTTTCCCTGGTAATATGCAAGTAATTCTTCTTAAAATATACAACAAATATTACATTTACAGTTCCATCCGTCCTGTTTTTGGCAGGGGTCTCCAGGTAGGGGTCCCCGACCTTGTTAACACCACGGACTGGTTTAATTTTGACGTTAATGTCACGGTCCGACCTTCAGATAACAACAACAGAAATAGAAGCATGAATAATACATGTCACCATAACTCTGAAACGACTATTTTTGATCAAAAACAACAAGGTTAAAGTATCAAGGGTCAAAGGCTAAAAAGTAATTTGAATTAATTCAGGGTTTTTTTTCAAAATAAAATATATTTCATGCATTAAATTAACCCTTGCGTTGTCTCAGGATCACGGTGAACCGAAGGGCCTTCGGGTCACCTTGACCCAGAGATAACAAAAGTGTAAAATGTATTTATTTCTCTGTGGTCCGTAACAAACACCTGAAGGAACTGTACGCGAAGACACCCTTAAGAAGAAGAAGAAGAAAAACATTTCAGCTTCTGTCTTGGATCTAAAACATTTGACTTTAGATGAGGGTAGAAATCTCGTTGCTCCGACTTCAGGACAAAGAAGCTTCACTGATCTGCCTCATGATTTCAGCTCTAGTCATCCTCCCAAGACCCACCTCAGGTAGGGCTTCCATTCCACCCTTTTCCCACCTAGAACCCATGCTTTTGAAGCTTCAGGATGCTTAAAATAAAACTAAAGAAAAATTAATGTTAATTGTAAAAATGAGAGTTTTAAAAAATGGTCTTTCTTCTCGCCAGGTCGGGATTATTCGGAGCGGTAATGTCCAGTGTTTGTCCTTCCCTTTGACGGTGGCCACGTTCTTCACGTCCACCTCCTGGGTTCTCTACGGCCACCAGCTCAACGACTACTTCATCATGGTGAGTGACTTCTCATCAAATGACCTCTTGAGACCAAGTCAAGTCATTTAAAAAAAAAAAATCTCTGAAGATTTGGGGTTAGAAGGAACTAAAGACTTTAGTTTTCAACTTGATTATCATTACCACTGCTTTTACTATGTAAAATATTAGATTTTATGTGAAGCTAGATGTTTATTTATTTTACATTGACTGGTTTGTTCTTGAAAATCTGAATCTAATGTTTCTACTTTTGTGTTTGGTAGCTGCCTTAGAAGTCTTTTGCTGAGATTCCTGCCATTTTCTGTTCATGAATCATTAGATGATGCAATGAATTTAAATTTGGTGCCAATTTTAGATACTTTTGAATCTAGTGGTTTTAATTCCTATTATATTTCTGTGTTTGCAGGTTCCAAACACGCCTGGAATCTTCACCAGCCTCATCAGGTTTTATCTATTTTGGAGGTTTGCATCACCTTCTCAATCACATCCGTATAAGCCTATTCCGATATGAAAACTCTGCCGCTTGTAGTTTTTCTATTCAATTCGAGGCAGCAACTGAGTTGAGGAAAAAACCCTTTTAAAACGTTTTTTACGTTGTACAAACCAAAAGAAAATGTATTTCCTTTAAGTGCCTTTAATGTCTGTGACGACAATTGCCTGTTATATCTGTTGTGTTTGACGGTACAAGTGTATGACGAAGTGACGAAGATGCCAGCCTTAATCGTAGCCTCCCACACAGACCCATCATGTGATTATGTATTTATAAAAAGTAGCTTTTCTATTTAGAAAATTATCATTATTTACCATCTTTGGTATATTGAAAGTGAAATCTTTACTCTTGGTACCTACGGACTTGTTAATGTCTGATTGTATATCTCGAAATGCTTAAAAACTCATCTCAGTGGTGTAAAAAACGGAGGGTCCAGTTACAAATCCAGGGAAAATGGATGAACTCTCACGGATTTCCAAAGATGACAAAAAGCTATTTTAAATATCCAATCATTATTTCCATGATGGTCTCATCACGTGGACGACACTATCGCCAACTTGAAAAACGTTCTTTAAATCTGTGCCTCTTATCCTGAGCTCGAGGGGATACTGTCTCATCTCGGTGGCAGCCTTTCATGTTTACTACTCTTTTTTTATAAAGTATTGTGAAAATATTTTTGTAAACATTTCAACAGAAGTGCGAATAAATAACCGTGTTTGGTATGGAAGTTGTTTTGTAAAAAAATCAATGTGTAAAAGATGCTCAGCATCATGACCCGATGCTCGATTCAAGGCAGCGTCTGGGTTCCATCAACCGCTCATGCATGTTCGTCATGGGCTAAAAAAGGGTTGAGTCCGAGCGCAGCGGTTTCCTCCCACCAACCGCCAGCATGAAGACGTCAACCACCGACTCCAGATTGTCGGTAGGTGTGTGTGAGAAGTCCACTGTCAATATTTGTCCTGTGATGGACTGAAGAGCTGAACAGGATGCAATCTGTCGTTTCAATGCTGTTGACCGACTGAAATAAGTGCAACGACGCAGATGAAAAAACAAGTTGAATTTCTTAGTTTTTAAATCTTTCGTGTGTGTAAAACTACTTGTTTGACACTCAACTGGCCTTAAAATGAATTTGGAGAGATCCAATATCAAACTGGAAGTGATTTATTTGATCATTAAATTAAAAAAAACAAGCTTAAATGTTTTATTTTATCAAAAGTTTTTGTCATGCATTTTCATAAATATTAATGATTAAAAAACACAAGCCCTTTAACTATTAAATACCCTGGTAAAGGGACTGTGCAAAACATGAACTATAATACACACTTGTAACAAAAAATGATAAGAATCCAAATATTCTTTAAGGGCCAAAACATTTACATGACAATTTCAGTTGACAAAACAAGGAGTTGCATGTGATAAGAACAAGAACAAAGTTTCTATAAAAGAAAGTGCAAGCTTTATCTAAATCTTAAGATAAAGAACATATATCAAAGAAAAATAACAAAAAGGATACAAAGAACATGGAATAGAATCATCTTTTCACGCCACTACTGCCCCAAACTCAGAATTAAACAATCTAATAGCATGAGGAAATGAATGAGTGCCTGAGTCTATTAGTGTTGCATCTGGGGAGGAGCATTCATGCACTTCATCTGCTTGGTCTTTGAGGTGTTCAGCTGCAAGTGGTTCCTCTCACTTCAGTCCACAGAGTCACGTATCAGACTCCTGTACTCGTCCTCGCTGTTGTCCCTGATGCATCCAACAATAGCAGTGTCGTCAGCATACTTCTGGACGAGACTCGAGTTTTAGCAGAAGCCTAATGTGCAGATGGAGAAGAGGAGAGGGGCCAGTACTGTCCCCTGAGGTGCTCCTGTACTGTACAGCACAGTGTCAGACGTGATGTCCTTCAGACTGACGTACTGTAGTCGATCAGTGAGGTAGTCCGAGATCCAGGAGACCAGAGTCAACATGCATCTGTGTCAGTTTGTTCTGCAGCAGAGTGGACTGGATGGTGTTTTGGTGATTTATTATTCAGCTCAAAATACAATTCACTAAAATTAATTTTGGAATTCAAACGGTAATGAATTTTTTTTTTAAACGTGTATTAGAAAGTGTAATAAATGAATAAAAACTATTGAAAAAAACAGGGTCTTGATCAGCTGTCAGAAACATTTCTACAAAGCTTTTGTCTCACTGAATTCACCCAAAGTTTTACTCTGAGGGCCACGTTAATAGTGGCCCCAAAGTCTGCCTTTAAAGGTCCTGTTTATATAACAATCGACAGTTTAGATGCTCAAGTTAGATTCAGGTCCCAAATGGGACAAGACCATATATTGTACTTTTCTTCATTGTTTATTACTAATTGAAACTTCATTTGTGCTTTTTGCGAGTATTTATTGGTAAGAAATGCTTGGTATTAATGCCTTAGTGTTATTTCTACACATTTTTCCTGTAGTTATTTTGTTATTTATATAGAACTAGATATAAATGCAATGAAATAAGATTGGCCAGTTTCTACAATTGCGATTTCTAAACCTATTTTCCGATCATATCGGGTCCATTTTTCTGCTACTCACTTCAAGCTCGATGTATATTTATTGCCAAACTCTTATCTTTTAGAAGTAATTTAACAAGTTACTGTTACATCACCGTATGACCTGTGTTTGTGTTTCTCTACGATGCGAGTGCAAACATTCTCCTTAAAAAAGAGCTGGTTTTGAAGAAGTGCGTGGATGAGCAGCAGAAACACAAGTGTGTGTGAGAGAGTCGGAGTTGCTTGTGTAAGAAGACAAAAGCCTGTTTGATGGCGCGCTGGTGCGAATAAGTTTGTTTAGGTGAGCTTGTTGATCCAGCGAGGGCAGCGGTGGGAAAGGCCACGCCAGAGGTTCTCATCCCATGTGTGTGTGTGTGTGTGTGTTGTGCCAGGGCTTCCTCCTGAGCACACACTGACAGAACACGCAGACATAACACAGCATTGTGCTTCAATTGAGTGTTTTTTGGGATTAAAGATAAGAGGGACGGGCGGTTTTTGGAGATAAATGAGCTGTTGTGGAGTCGGAATGATGTGAGTCGCCGATACCCTCCACTGCTCCGGTCACTCGGCCGGACGTGGAATGTGGTTTGTAAACGCACAGGTGGTTGGATGAACGCATTAATGGAAGGTTCAGTGCTCGAGAGGGTTCACGCTAACGCAACAAAAGCCCTGCTAATGCGAGCGGAGCTGGAGAGTGTGGATGGCGATGCTTTTTGATCTTGTTATGAAATGTGTTGAAAACCTCGTGACCTCTGTGTCGACAACAATCAGACATGATGTTATGGTTTGCTGCTCCGTTTTCCTCGCTTCCTCTCTCACCTGCTCCACTTTTCTTCTTTTGTCGCCGTTGGTTTGTTTGTTCAACATCTTGTGAATGGATTTTCTAGACTACAAAGTTCCATCTGGATTCAGGAAGGTTTTTGAAGGTTTCTTCATTTACTACTCAACGATCTGGACATTTTTACTTCATGTATTTTTATTGAGGTTTGAATGTGTTTATATTGTTGGTTGAAATGCGGGAAAAAAACATACAAGTTGCAGGTTTTAATTCATAGGCAATAAACATAAGATAGCCAACACAATATGGAATCTAGATATTAGTTATAAGTTCTTGAAGTGTTTTTCTAAATTTGAGTCAATTTAAGGTATAAAAGTCACACACGAGACAACACAATTCTGCGTTCTGGTTGAATTCTGGACTGGTTAATGTATAACTCCATTGCAGACCTAAATAAAATATTAAGCCAAAAAATGACCAAAGCAAAAGTAGGTCAGAGTAATGAACTTCTTTTGCCGTTTATCCGAATATTAAGTATGAATTTTGATGTGAAACTCAGGTTTATTTGTCGCTACAAATCCATAATGTTATATTTTATTCTTGTTTTGTGGATTTTTGTGTTTTCATTGAGAATTTAGGCCATTTTTTGTCAAGTATTCCATTTTTTTCCACAAAACTTTATTGATATTCAACAGCACTGTATAGATTATTTTGTCATTAATAGTAAATTGCTTTAAAATGCAAATATTAATGACGTTCATTTTGGTGTTTCTATCAAACTTCTGGCTTTACGTCCTTCCTTCCTATAGGAACAATGAAATCACACAATAACTGAGGACGAGAGGATACAGTCTTCTACAACTTCAGCAGCTGTTAAAGCTGATGTTTGGACATATTTTGGCTTTTATATCTATTAATTCAACCAAAAATACACTTGAGAAATCACAAAATATGTCACTAAAATTCACTGTCCCTTAACAAAGTTTCTAAAATGATGCAAGTGTATCAAAATATTTATGGTTTTGTTTCTTGAGCTGAATATATCGGTCAACCCGTTTTATATTAATGCAAATATTAGTGACGTTAATATAGGTGTTGCAATCAAACTTCTGGCTTTACGTCCTCCACGGTTATAGGAACAATGAAATCCCGCAAGATCCCGGCAATGACTGAGGACGAGAGGATACAGTCGACTTCAGCCGCTGTTAAAGCTGATTTTTGGACATATTTTGGCTTTCATTTCTATTAATTCAAACAAAAAAACTGTTGAAAAATCACAAAAGATATCACAAAAATTCAGTGTCCCTTAAATTCATTGCTAAAATGATGCAAGTGTATCGAAATATTTATGGTTTTGTATCTTGAGCTGAATATATCGGTCAACCTGTTTTATATTAATGCAAATATTAGTGACGTTAATTTAGATGTTGCAATCAAACTTCTGGCTTTACGTCCTTCACAGCTATAGGAACAATGAAATCCCGCAAGATCCCGGCAATGACTGAGGACGAGAGGATACAGTTGATTTCAGCCGCTGTTAAAGCTGATGTTTGGACATATTTTGGCTTTCATTTATATTAATTCAACCAAAAAAACTGTTGAGAAATCACAAAAGATATCACTAAAATTCAGTTTTCCCTTAAAAAAGTTTCTAAAATGATGCAAGTGTATCGAAATATTTATGGTTTTGTATCTTGAGCTGAATATATCGGTCAACCTGTTTTAAATTAATGCAAATATTAATGACGTTTATTTAGATGTTGCAATCAAACTTCTGGCTTTACATCCTGCAAAGATATAGGATCAATGAAATCCAAGAACCTGGCAATAACTGAGGACGAGAGGATACATAAATAAAAAAAATAAATAAATTCAGTGTTTCCTTAAAATCATTACTAAAAGTCTAAAGTCAAACTGTTGAAATATTTATGGTTTTGTATCTCGAGCTGAATTTATGGGTCGACCCGTTTGGTGTAACAGTATCCCAGGAGCATATGGCGGACGGTTCGTCCACATGACACTTAAAACCGTGATCTGGTTAAAGAGCACTGACGGTGTGTACAGGAAGCGCAAGACAAAGCGATGAGTCGTGAGAAATTGATAACGGGGTCTGGGTGGGGTCCAGCAAGGGGAGAAGAATGGAACATGGCGGTGCCTGGAGTCAGATGGACTGGCCCGGTCGCACCCTTCATTAGAAACGGTGTCTTTGTTGTGGAAAGACGAGCAAAGTGTCCGACATTTAAAAAATCAAAGCATCGCCCTTTAAATCCAGTGAAGTAGTAACACGAGGACGGTGTTTTGTGTACGTGTGTGTTGTGAGGGGGGGTCGTGTAATCAGACGAACAATGAGTCCGGCTCACAAACAGGATCTCGCCGTTTCCTGAAGTAGTGGCCGCTGTCTCCTTCGACTCGTACACACATATTTCAACCACACACTCACACACAGTTATCATTCTTGACGTACGTCTCTTAACAACAACAACCACAAATCACACACACACACACACACACACAAATCTGACGATCAGATAAAAGTGTGAAACACAAGCTCGGACAACACAGCCTTTTGGCTTTGTTGATAAAAAAAACGCAAAGAGAATCTTGACAATTGAATTCCAGTTGGTGTTTGATCTGGAAAAACACATTTAACAACAAGAATGTAACACATTCATCTTTTCTGTCAAAGAATTTCTAACTTTGGTCAGAGTTATACTTTTGTATATCGGTTTTAGAACAAGAAAATAATACACTAAAAGATTTTCATGAACAACAACAGTGTTGAAAATAGAAGTCAATGTTTAATATTTGTGAGTTGCACAATTATTTCCTAGCCCCCTTATTTGAAGCAGAAACCTTTAGAGAACCAGCATTTGTACATGCCATTAGTTACTCATTTTGGGTGTAAAAAAACCCAGATACATTGCAACATTATCTTTCACGATACTGCATCGATATCCCACAGCACTGTATCGCTTTAGTTATATTTTCATTATTTGTTTAATAATTATTTGGCTTTGCCGATCAAAATGTATGTTTTATCGTAGTTCTTTTATGGTTTACAGTTCGATAAAGTGTTATTGAGATAGAATCTTAAATTATAACATCCAGAGTGCATTTGTTCATTTTTGTGTTGCAATAAAAATTCCGGCCACTAGATGGCAGCATTCTTTAGGTACGCTGCCGCTAAAGGAAAAATGAAAGTAGTTAGACAATACTAAAAATATATCCTTGTTACTACAGTATCGCAGTAAATCATTTCTTGTTACCGTATCGTGATACTATTCACCCTAAAATTGAAAAGACGGTTGCTTAAGCCTAGAAAACATTCAGAGTTTAAATAATGTTAGTAAATAAATAAATAATATTATTTCAAAATTTAAATATCCCAAAATGCAGGTTGAATTTACTTTATATAGTGTAGGTTAACATACATAAAACAAATAATTTTATAAAGTTATCTATAATGTTAACTTAAAGTTAAAGAAAATGTCATAAAATTGGATAAATAATACAGTATAATTTACAAAATACAAATATGATTTACTGTAAGGGGAATAAAACAGAATTCCAAAATTGAATCGAAATCAAATAAATAATAAATAATACAATTATAGATATACAGTATATACAGTATACACCTAAAGATTGCTGCCATCTGGCGGCCGGAAGTTTAATTGCAACACAAAATGAACAAACACAGGAAAAATTTGGGATCTTGTAATTGTCCAATTATTTTCTTTCAACATATACACAAAATAAGTTGTTGTTACTCCGAAGACTCCTGTGACAAGTTTCTTATAAAAACTATCCGGACGGCGAGTTACTGGGAACTACCAGCGGGTCTAACTACGGTCAAGACGCCAGTAAAGGCTGATCACCGGTTCTGATCTTTGGTTTCATTTACAAATATGAAAGCTTGAACTTTCACAGTGTTTAAATAAAAGTGAACTGTGAGAAATTGTTAATGCCTGTCTGAGAAAAGTGTATAAAAGTGTGTGGCTAGAGGCCTTAAAACATAAATAATTGTAAAAAATAAAGCTGATTACTTCTGGTTATTTTTAGAACGTATTCCCCCGCGATAAACGAGGGACCCCTGTAATGACCTTTTTGAGTCAAAGTTCTTAATAATCTAAACATAAATACATTTACAACTGTTATTGCAAGAATAACCCTGGAGTATCTCCGAGGTACATGATCTAATCTCTTGCTGAGTCAGCAGGTTTTCGTTGAGGAGCAGCCAAAGCATGAGCTAATGGTCGTGATGTTGTTGACGTTGTGCGCCTATTGTTGCGATAAAGAAGCGATAAAACAGTATCTAGTTAAGGTGCTAACATCTAAGCTGCACGTAGATGGTTGCTTATCAGGAAGTTCCTGA
Source organism: Callionymus lyra (assembly GCF_982586985.1). Classification (NCBI taxonomy): domain Eukaryota; kingdom Metazoa; phylum Chordata; class Actinopteri; order Syngnathiformes; family Callionymidae; genus Callionymus; species Callionymus lyra. The sequence goes on from NC_141834.1 coordinate 13,085,345, forward strand.
CACACACAGTGTTCATGCCTCCCCCAAAGTCACTCCCTCTCTCCCTCCTAAACACCATGTGTGGACACTCGTATCTATTTTTATCATTATGGGTGAATTCAGTGGTACAAACGTCCCCCATAATTACTCACAACAAACTTTCTGCCGGCGGAGGCCGAACTAACGTGCACACTCAGCACATAAACACACACACGCACACACACAGACAGTGTGTTCCCCGGCATCAGTAAAACACACCTGTCCCAGCTGCTGTTTTGAAGGGAACAAGAGGGGGATGAAGGAATGTGCGACTCTCAGTTTTTCCTGTCGGCCTGCGAGCCCCCCTCCGTCCTCCTCTGACGCTTCTTCTTCTTCTTGTTCAGCAACTGCTGATCCTGTGCCGGGTCTCAGGGTCACTTTTGTTCGGGTCACACACAAGTGACTTTCTGTCGGTCAGCTCGAGCTGTCGGTGACTTTGAATTGTGTTTTTTTTGTGGTCCAAATGCAGTCCTTGTTATTGTGGTCATTATATAGATGATTTTGGACAAGACTACCGAAACCATTTTTAAAGCATTTATTTATGAGTTACATGATTGTTATTATAAAAATAATAATCCGAATAAATGTAATTGCAGTAATTATTATATTTGAGGCAGAAACCTTAAGAGAACCATCATGCTAAATATATATAATATACATTTATGTATACTTTTTTAAAAGGTTAAAAGCAGACTAGAAAATACATGTTTTAAGCACTAAAAACGAATACATTTTAATTTTTTACAAGCACAGTTTTCAATAAAAAATAAACAAACAAATACAATCAATTCTAGAATTTTTGTCTGAAATGGTTTGTTTTTAAAATCTAGATTGAAAAAAACAAACCATTTTATGTTGTCTTCAAATAAATAAACACTTTATTTCATCTTAAATAATAAAAGAAAAATGGTTTAATATTCAAATAAAATGAATAAATAAATAAAATGATTTTTTCTTCAAATAAAAAAAACACAAAATGTTTCTTCATATCAAAAAAGATGATAAGAATAACATTTTTTCCTCAAATAAAATTTCATTTTGTCTTCAAATAAAAAATATATATATATTTTATCTTCAAATAAAAAAATACGGTTTACTTTGTCTTCGAATTTAAAAATATAATAAAAATGTATTTTTGTCTTCAAATTAAATAACTTTTAATGTTGTCTTCAAACAAAACAAACAATTTAATTTCATCTTAAAGTTTAACAAAATGTAATTTAGTATTCAATAATAAATATAGTAACAATATTAATACACCTTAAAGCAAAATCAAATCAAATAAATGTTCTAATAAATCAACACCTGATAATAATCAATAATGTATTGTTTTATTCATATTTATTCATTTGTTTTTCTAAGTTTGAACAATTCTTTAACCTTTTGACTTCTAGTCGAGTGGCATCATTTGATACTGGGGCGTGAGAACACCGAGAACACAAGTCAAATATTACCTGCAGCCTTTGAGCAATTGACTTTCTCAAATATCACAAGATGTGCTTTTAATAACCGTCAGTTCCTGCGCCAGAGTGTTGTATTCTCGGCTGAGATCACTTGGTGGTCCAACATTTAACAAAAAAAAAGAAAAGAAATACGGCCTCGTATCAGTTGACTAATAATAAAAACCCTGCAACTGTCAAACAACACACAAGTGTTCCAAACAAGCGTTCTGACCTGAGAACACGTTTGACTCCTGATTGACAGCGGCGTCTCATAAAAGAGCCTCATTAACATCTCGCTGTCCGGACTCTTTACGAGTAGATGCACGCATCGCCTGCTTCCCTAAGCAGTTGTCTTTTCGGTATTTACTGGGGAAAAACATGTAGAGCAAGTGTCTTGTCTTTTCCTGGATTTACCAGCTTCTCCCATCTTTTTTTTTTTTGCTGTCGGCAGCTGAGCGTCCTCGGCCACCGGCCTTGAGAAGTCGTCTCAGCTCTTCCACGAACCCCCTACATGGAGCAGAACCTCCCGTGTTGTCCCCCAGGTGTTGTCGCCCCCTTCCTTCCTTCCTCTCCTCCCCCTGCCTGGGCTGTGAGTGGAGTGATGCGTGGACAGCTAGTCATTAAGCTGTCGGAGGACGACCCGAGCACAGAAACGCCGCCGCGAAAGATGAACGTACGCATTATGAATCGTTTTGTCGTCTTCTGAGGAGAATATCGATGTCAGACGTTTGCTTCTGTTACCTGAACCTGTCGCTGCTCTAGAGGGCTCTGACACGTGTGCTTCTGTTCTGGTGGCCATAGTTACATTAGACCAGTGAAACGATTGGCCGACAACTCTCAGAGTCACCTTTTGTTACTCCACGACTCACCGTAGTGTTACTCTGCAGCTCACTGTAGTGTTACTCTGCGACTCACCATAGTGTTACTCTGCAGCTCACGGTAATATTACTCCTTGAGTCACAGTAGTGTTACTCTGCGACTCACCATAGTGTTACTCTGCAGCTCACGGTAATATTACTCCTTGAGTCACAGTAGTGTTACTCTGCGACTCACCATAGTGTTACTCTGCAGCTCATGGTAATATTACTCCTTGAGTCACAGTAGTGTTACTCTGCGACTCACCATAGTGTTACTCTGCAGCTCACGGTAATATTACTCCTTGAGTCACAGTAGTGTTACTCTGCGACTCACTGTAGTGTTACTCTGCAACTCACGGTAATATTACTCCTTGAGTCACAGTAGTGTTACTCTGCGACTCACTGTAGTGTTACTCTGCAGCTCACGGTAATATTACTCCTTGAGTCACAGTAGTGTTACTCTGCAGCTCACTGTAGTGTTACTCTGCAGCTCACGATAATATTACTCCTTGAGTCACAGTAGTGTTACTCTGCGACTCACCATAGTGTTACTCTGCAGCTCACGGTAATATTACTCCTTGAGTCACAGTAGTGTTACTCTGCGACTCGCCATAGTGTTACTCTGCAGCTCACGGTAATATTACTCCTTGAGTCACAGTAGTGTTACTCTGCGACTCACCATAGTGTTACTCTGCAGCTCACGGTAATATTACTCCTTGAGTCACAGTAGTGTTACTCTGCGACTCACCATAGTGTTACTCTGCAGCTCACGGTAATATTACTCCTTGAGTCACAGTAGTGTTACTCTGCGACTCACCATAGTGTTACTCTGCAGCTCACGGTAATATTACTCCTTGAGTCACAGTAGTGTTACTCTGCGACTCGCCATAGTGTTACTCTGCAGCTCACGGTAATATTACTCCTTGAGTCACAGTAGTGTTACTCTGCGACTCACCATAGTGTTACTCTGCAGCTCACGGTAATATTACTCCTTGAGTCACAGTAGTGTTACTCTGCGACTCACCATAGTGTTACTCTGCAGCTCACGGTAATATTACTCCTTGAGTCACAGTAGTGTTACTCTGCGACTCACCATAGTGTTACTCTGCAGCTCACGGTAATATTACTCCTTGAGTCACAGTAGTGTTACTCTGCGACTCACCATAGTGTTACTCTGCAGCTCACGGTAATATTACTCCTTGAGTCACAGTAGTGTTACTCTGCGACTCACCATAGTGTTACTCTGCAGCTCATGGTAATATTACTCCTTGAGTCACAGTAGTGTTACTCTGCAGCTCATGGTAATATTACTCCTTGAGTCACAGTAGTGTTACTCTGCAGCTCATGGTAATATTACTCCTTGAGTCACAGTAGTGTTACTCTGCGACTCACCATAGTGTTACTCTGCAGCTCACGGTAATATTACTCCTTGAGTCACAGTAGTGTTACTCTGCGACTCACCATAGTGTTACTCCGCAATTCACGGTAATATTACTCCTTGAGTCACAGTAGTGTTACTCTGCGAGTCAACTTAGTGTTACTCCGCGACTGAACGTAGTGTTACTTCGCAACTCACCATAGTGTTACTCTGTGAGTCACCTCAGTGTTACTCCGCAACTCACGGTAGTATTACTCCTTGAGTCACAGTATTGTTACTCTGCGACTCACCGTAGTGTTACTCTGTGAGTCACCTCAGTGTTACTCCGCAACTCACGGTAGTATTACTCCTTGAGTCACAGTATTGTTACTCTGCGACTCACCGTAGTTTCACTCTGCGAGTCACCGTAGTATAACTCCGCAAGTAACTGTAGTTACTTTGTGAGTCACCTTAGCATTGCTACTTGAGTCACAGTAGTGTTACTCACGAGTCACTGTAGTATTACTCCGCAAGTCACCGTAGTATAATTCCGTGAGTCACTTTAGTGTTACTTCGCGAGTCATCTTAGCATTACTCCATGAGTCACAGTAGTGTTACTCCGCGAGTCACCATAGTGTTACTAAGCAAGTCACCGTTGTTTTAACCTGCGTTTCACAGTAGTGTTACTTGCCGAGTCACCTTAGCATTTCTCTGCGATTTACAGTAGTGTTACTTCACAAATCACAGTAGTGTTACTCCTTGAGTCACAGTAGTGTTACTCGCAAGTCACCGTAGTGTTATTCCACAAGTCACTGTAATATTACTCTGCAAGGCTCCTGACAATGAACATGATATTCTGTGTGTCACATTGTTGTTTGTTTATTATAATTTTGTATTTTTTTCCAATCCACCACTCATAACGGTCTGATAAAGTGATCCTCCTAGAAAAATTGTCTTTTCAATCACAAATTTGCAAATTCAGTCGCAAACTAGCGACAAAAATATTGCGGATGCAAGTCATTTAAATGATTCTTTTGACAAAAAAGACTCAAAGTAGAGCCGCTGCTCTTCCACACCAAGAGAAGCTGAAACATATTTGTACTTTTGAACAATGTTGTAAACAGTGAAGATGTTTATCTCTGCAGGAATTCCTCCACGTTTGACTGGTTTAAGATATGCAAACATGCCTGCATGAGTCGTTCAAACTCCATTTTAAAACGTGAACAAACTCCAGGATTAGTTGTTTTGTTAAAGAGACGACTCATGTTGCGAGATCAGAGGTGTTAATGCGAGTGTTTGGTTTACTAATCTCTGCATTGAATCCAAGTATCTCGCAACCCAGACTTGATGGCGCTTTGGCACGACATGTTTTAAGACTGCAGTTAGCAAAGAAAACACGTCCAAGAAAACACATTAATCAAGCGAACGCTGAGTCTGTCGTCTTCAACCAGCATGACTACGAAAAGTCCTCGAACTTCTTGGAGTCGTAACTCATATCACTGATAGGTGGACACTTTACGACCATGTTACGCAATTGTAACGCTACACGAAATATCACTTATGTCTTTCATCGTCATTTTTTTGTTTGGACTACTACAATTCTGATGAAGTTTTCTGTTAGATAAATTCACCTCAATTAACTGAGAGGAAGTATCCCTTTCAAAATAAAATAATTTCCGAAAAGGATTTTCTATATTACTATGACTTATGATTCGTTAATTTCATACTGAATGAAGCTACAGTTGAGGTCAACACAGAAGTAAATTTTATGATTTCAATGTATAAGTACAGTGACCTTGAGTGTCCAGAGAGGCACCTTAAAATAAATGCATTATTATTATTAGCATGTATAGCATGTAGCCCACAGACTTGACGGTATATGGAGGATTCCTTCTATGGATTTGAACGAGAGTCGACAAGGTCGATGGAATTTAAAAAACCTCTAATTTGCTCACCGACATGGAAAAAGAGTCTCTGCTACTGTGGACTGAACTGCCTGAATATAAACTTGCTTCTTTTGGTTTAAAAAATAAATTAAACACTTGAGTTATTTAACTTTTATATTCCCACTTTACTGTACCACCTTGTTTTATTGTATTTTAATCATCTAATTGTATTTATTTAATTAATTTTCTTCACCACATGCAATTATTGTGTTGTTTTTACAATACTGACAATTCATGTTCAATTGTTTCTGATATGACAATGAAATAAATGACAATGACAATGAATTTAAACAATTTCCTGAAGGAGACCTCCTGAGGGATCAATAAAGTTTTACCTTACCTTAAATATGACTTATGTTTTTTATCTTTAAACAGATATTATAATTGTGGTTATACATGGGCTGTGGCAATCATATTGAGAAATAATACCTCATAGAAACATGTAGAAAAAACCCACTATGAACTAGTTCATTTCTGTTGCGATCCAATTATGACCTATGAACTATGAAGGATTGAATTGGGGAACTGAACTTTGAACTAGTTCCGATCGAAAGTAAACAATACATCTTTAGTATACTGGTTGAATAATTCAGAGTTATAGCCCCACCTACTGGTGACCGAACCCAACGTGGTCGTCGCTAAAGAACGCAGAACTTATTTTTTTTTTTTTTCGACTAGTCATTGCAGATTTTTACAAATATATTTATATATGTTGTGTTGTTCATGATGGAACTCATCGCACACTTCCAGACAGAATTAACCACAACTCAACAGAGACGCGTCCGGTGGAACCAAGTTCATTTATTTTTCCATTTAAGTGTGTTTTAGTCTTGACTCAGACACGTCTAAACCGTCTGCAGGTGTGAGTGGTTGTTGACGTGCCTTCATATCATCCACAGTGACTCAGAAAAAGTCCACCTGTTGTTACATAAAGTGTGGCGATGAATCAAAATTCAATGTATCCAACATGACAGGGGAACATGAAAATTAGAAAGAGGACCATCGTTTGACTGTACAATGCTTAGGTGCACCTGTATTTGTCCAGTACTTCAAGGTACTCCAGTGTGTTATCTAATGTTGTTACCCCTCCAACAATGACACACACACCTCTGGTCCTGCCTGAACACGCTCGTCTTCTCTCGCAGCCAAACAACTCATGTGTGGGTTTGGAAGTGTTTTTGAAAAAAAAAAAGCTTAAATGGTGTATTCAATTTCAACGGTGTGTGTGTGTGTGTGTGTGTGCGTGGGATTAAGGAGAGTGACAGAGAAATATATATTGGCCTCGGGTGGAGAAGTGTTTAGTTTGACAGCTTTACTGACCTTTAACTCTTTTTTAGGAGCGATAAAGCACATTTAGAACACAGAGTTTCTGTACATTTTTACGAGTGTGTGTGTGAGGAAGTGTGTTGCAGGATGTACTGTAGGTTGGTTGTGATGTGCAGAGGTGCTGAGGGAAGATGGGGAAACAGCTGTTCGGGGAGCCTCTTCTTGCATTGGCAAACATTTTCTAAGCATTTCTGCTTATGAGTACTTTTTAAAAAACTTTATTGCTCCTCAGGACGACTTGATTTATTGAAGGTGTTGCTCAGCATCTTTACGAGATTGAATTAAGCTTTTATTGTTATGACGGTGATCAAAGGCGAAACATCTGGAGTCTACTAAAGTGGAGCATCCTTCACTTCAGGAGCCTGACCTTGTTTTTTTGGATACTTTGGTGAACGTGTCTGAGAAGATGTTTCTGGTCCACAGTTGACGACGTAAAAACACAAGTTAACTCATACAGTAGTGTAAAGTATAAAGCATTTTTATATTTATTAGTTCACAAAACTTTAGAACCAGGCAAGAAAAACAGAAAATATTGATACACTTAAATATTGAGATATTTTTTCCATGATATTGCATCGATATCCAAAACCCCTGTAATGAGATTTTGTCTTTATCATAGTTTTTTATTGGTTTATATTCCGATAAAGTGTATGGAAGATAAAACATTTTGAATTCTTACCAAATATAAAATGCTTTTTTTGTTTTTGTTTGTGTGTGTTGCAATTCAACTTCTGTCTGCTAGATGGCAGCAGTTATTACAACCTTACGCAGCTAAAGGAACAATGAAATCCGGGGAGGTCCTGGAGATGACTGAGGACGAGAGGATACAGATCGGTTGAGCAGCTCTTAAAGCTGATGTTTGGACATATTTTGGTTTCAAAACAAATTAAAGCAGTTACGAATTTCATGAGTCATGTAGTCAGTAAGATTAAAGTACTTTGGGAAAATACTACAAATATATCCTTGAGTATCACAATATATCTTAATCTTATCCCTGTAATGTGATATTTATCGTATCGCCTAAAACAAAACATATCCAGAATTTAAGGAATTAGCATTAGCAATTGTTTGTTCAAACTAAATCTGCTCAAGTGCTGCAAATGTTTTTTTAACGACATAAGGATTAGGAAAACATTACACAAAAATGAATGGAGTTTTAGAGAAAACAGTAACAATATTAGTTTTGTTGGAAACCATCGAGGGAGCATCTTGTACGTATTAAAAAATAAATTAAAATAAACACATAAAGAACAAGATTTACACTGTAAAATTAGGAGAAAAGTATACGTTCAAGTTAAATAAAAGCTTAATGGAAAAAAAAACTAAATTATATCAGAAAATAAATACAATTTATTTATTTATTTTCCTTTCCAGCTTATGTTTTATAGCGTTTTAACGAATAATATATAATAATATATTGAGAAACAAACTCTCTGCATTAAGTTGATGTGTTTAACTAAATGACTACATTACCTACTAAACAGATGGATGAAGGCTTTAAACATAGAAGCTCGTTCATAGTGGACCCACGGCTTCTGTAAGCGATACGGTGAACTATGTCGCCATCTAGTGGTGGATCCTTACTCTTGAGAGTATGAGTTAAAGTGGAAAAACGGAGCATAAATGTAAAACTTGAAAAAAGACGTCATTAAAATTTGAATTTTGCACTTAATATGTTCCAATGATGAATTTTATTTTTGATGCATGTTAAGTTAATATTTGACTCAACATTTTGGAAATTCTTTGGTACTTTTGAGAACAAGATGTTTAGGATTGAATCACCGTCCTCGGCCTCAGTCACCTTGTTGTTGTTTTTTAAGTTGGCACGTGAGAAATGTCGTGCGTGACAATTAAAAAAAAACGAGTCCGACCTGCTGCGACACACTTAGAAATACAATGACAAGCTTGTTCTTACACGCCGTCTAAAAACAACATGCTTGAGCAGAGATGTCACTCTTGTCATACGAGAAGAGATGTGTTGCTACAAAGACAGTCACTCATCAGTCAGACGGTGACAAGTGAGAACAGAGGGTTTGACTCATCGGGTCATCGAGGCCGTTCAACAACTATTATCCTTCTCTCTGATCAAAACTCCTATTATTTTTTTAATTTAAGTCAAATTTTATAAGTTAAATCCTCATAATCATTATAAATAAATGGACTACACAGTAGAAAAACTGATTTACAAAAGCAATAGATTTTGCATCTTTGAAAGCTCAAAACTATTTAAGAAAAGGAAAAAAAGAAATGTAAAAAAAAAAGATTAAAATACGTAAACGACAATAAACTGAACCATATATTTTATTTGTTTAATGGCAGAATATTTGAATAGAAAACGAGAAAGAAAATCGTTTTTGATGAATGATAAAAAACGAATTAATAAACAAAAATTTCACCGTCAAATAAATAATACAAATGATCAAACTATTACTAACTAAAAAAATAAATGGATGATAAAATTATATTATTAAGATTAAAACAAACAATTATTAAATACCAACTATCCCAAGTACTTTATTTTAATACAGGAAAAAAGGAAACTATTGAATTTAAAAATAAAAAATATATATACAACGATAAAAAAACTAATATTAAAAAACAACTATCCCAAATATTTTATCTTCAATTGCAGAAAGAAAACATTTATTTTAATTGATTTTATAATCAATACAACTATCCTAAATAAATAATAATAAAAACTATTAATTCACCACAACTATCCCCAATGTTTTCTTTTCAAAGCAGGAAAAACTGTTAAAAACTATCCCAAAAAATCATAGAAACTATGATCCAAATAAATAAAAAATGACAAAAAATAATAATAAATAATGATAAAAATGATAAACTATCCCAGATAAATTAATGATAAAAAAAACAAATAATGCACAATAATGAAAACCTCATAATCATTATGAATAAATGTACTACACAATAGAAAAATTGATTTACAAAAGCAATAGATTTTTCATCTTTGAAAGCTCAAAACTATTTAGGAAAATGTAAAAATGTAAATGTAAAAAAAAGATTAAAATACGTAAACGACAATAAACTGACCCATATATTTGATTTGTTTAATGGCAGAATTATTGAATAGAAAATGAGAAAGAAAATCGTTTTTAGAAATGATAAAAAACGAATTAATAAACAAAAATTTCGCAATCAAATAAATAATACAAATGATCAAACTATTACTAACTAAAAAAATAAATGGATGATAAAATTATATTATTAAGATTAAAACAAACAATTGTTAAATACCAGCTATACCAAGTACTTTCTTTTAATACAGGAAAAAAGGAAACTATTGAATTTAAAAATAAAATAAATGAATACAATGATAAAAAACTATTAAAAAACAACTATCCCAAATATTTTATCTTCAATTGCAGAAAGAAAACATTTATTTTAATTGATTTTATAATCAATACAACTATCCTAAATAAATAATAATAAAAACTATTAATTCACCTCAACTATCCCCAATGTTTTCTTTTCAAAGCAGGAACAACTTTTAAAAACTATCCCAAAAAATCATAGAAATCATATAAATTATGATCCAAATAAATAGAAAATGACAAAAAATAATAAATAATGATAAAAATGATAAACTATCCCAGATAAATTAATGATAAAAAAAACAAATAATGCACAATAATGAAAACCTCATAATCATTATGAATAAATGGACTACACAATAGAAAAACTGATTTATAAAAGCAATAGATTTTGCATCTTTGAAAGCTCAAAACTATTTAGGAAAATGTAAAAATGTAAATGTAAAAAAAAGATTAAAATACGGAAACGACAATAAACTGACCCATATATTTGATTTGTTTAATGGTAGAATTATTGAATAAAAATGAGAAAGAAAATCGCTTTTAGAAATGATAAAAAACGAATTAATAAACAAAAATGTCGCCATCAAATAAATAATACAAACGATCAAACTATTACTAACCAAAAAAATAAATGGATGATAAAATTGTATTATTAAGATTAAAACAACAATTGTTAAATACCAACTATACCAAGTACTTTCTTTTAATACAGGAAAAAAGGAAACTATTGAATTTAAAAATAAAATAAATTAATACAATGATAAAAAACTAATATTAAAAAACAACTATCCCAAATATTTTATCTTCAATTGCAGAAAGAAAACATTTATTTTAATTTATTTTATAATCAATACAACTATCCTAAATAAATAATAATAAAAACTATTAATTCACCACAACTATCCCCAATGTTTTCCTTTCAAAGCAGGAAAAACTGTTAAAAACTATCCCAAAAAATCATAGAAATTATGATCCAAATAAATGAAAAAATGACAAAAAATAATAATAAATAATGATAAAAATGATAAACTATCCCAGATAAATTAATGATAAAAACAAAACAAATAATGCACAATAATGAAAACCTCATAATCATTATACAACACAATAGAAAAACTGATTTACAAAAGCAATAGATTTTGCATCTTTGAAAGCTCAAAACTATTTAGGAAAATGTAAATAAAAACCAGATGTTTGGCTCAAAACTATTTAAGAAAATGTCAAGAAAAACCGGATGTTTGTCCTCAAGTCTTCAGGGTGACTAGAGGAGTTTCTGCATCCGTGACTCTCCCTCCTGACTCCTTAATCCGGCTTGATCGATGTCGGCCTCCCGACACCTCGCATGATTTATCAGCGGCTTCATCCAGTCGAAACGACTGGGTTTTTTTTTTTTGGCATCAACAATTTGGGGGGTCATTGAGCGAGACGGAGATGCACAAGTCATTTTTTTTTAATGTTGAATATAAGAACATTCCGCCAGCAGAGTCCGACCCACACCTGACACACATCCTGGTGGATAAACAGAAGGACAATCTCTGAAAGTTTACATTCTCAAAAAAAAAAAAGGAAAATTCTACATCTAAACGCCCCAAATTTTTCTCCACTCGTATCCGTTGTTAAAAGCTGAATAACTGACATTCAAAGCTCGATCTATCCTCTAGTTTAAGGCCCACTTTATTGCTGTTTTATTTAGCATATGGCGACACAACTTTAACCACGGAGAGCGTCTTCTAACAGCATATCGACACATCACCTGTTCTAGAGATGCAGTTTAGATATGAAAGTGCAAAGAGTTTTCACAATTTTTTAAACATGTCTTAAGTTGTTTTGTGTCTTTTTACAGCTGATATTCAATTGAATGACCTAAAAACTCAAGAACACATCATAGTTTTTGTCAATAGATGTAAGATATTGGAGGCAGAGACTGATCCATCAGGAAAAACCTAATCGACTTTGATGAATGTTATGGGAGTTGTTGCAGTGCATTGTGGGAGTTTAGTATGAGTGACAGGAAGGTAACTGATAATGAAGAGACATTCTTTTGCTATAGCCTTGAATTTGTCATGTGTTAAAGCAGCACTAAGTAAGATTTAAAAGATTGTTTTGAGGGTCGGAACTGCAATGTCGTGAAGCCTCCGTTGCAACATGTGAAGTAGTTTTGTTGCGTTTTCTCTTTTCTCTTTATCTGGCAACTTCAAAAAGTCTCTCTCTCGGTACTTTATATGACTTCATCGTCTCTGACCCACTGCTGTAAAAGTTCAGCGGTCATGTGACCAGGGAGGTCGTCCAGACAAAGTTATGTAGAGAAAATAATATTTAAGTCTACATAGTGCTGCTTTAACGAAGAATATCGTACAACAACTTTACGTAGAAGACTGAATTTTACACTTTGTTTTCCAATCATGTTGTTTTAGTAGTCGTGTGACTGTACGACCTTGTTATTTACAAACGTAAGCGTAGTAAATCGGAATAAATCCATTCAGACATTCGTAACGATAATGACAAATCGGGAGTTGTGTGCGTAACTGAAGCCCTTTTTTCTCTCGTCGTGTTAAACATCGCATTCGCGCGACGCCGTAACGTGGAGCTGATTTCGAGGAGCTCTTTGACTTTGATCGCAGGGGGTTCATTGTGAAAACGGCACGGCGGCGGCGACGGCGAAGCGTGTTTATCCAGCGGAAAAAAAAACATCCCACGAGTGCTTTTGAAATGCAAATCCAGACACGGAACAGAAGGACCTGCGAAGACCCGACGAGACCTGAGAGCTGAACGGATCTAATTCAGGCTTACAGCGCGATTGTAGTTTCTGAACCGAAGAAGAAGAAGAAGAAGAAGAAGAAGAAGAAGAAGAAGAAGAAGAAGAAGAAGCAGGAAACATCTGAGCTGCTTAACATTCTAGGAAAAAAAAAAAAACTCTTGCTACGACACCTGCATGCAAACATCTGTCCTCCAGGCAGCAAATTAAGGCGAGTGTGAAGGAGATTGTTTTACTTTCACGTTGAAAACTGACTTTCAGGTAAAAGAGGTTTTTGACTCGAGGGATGATATTTGTGCATAGGCTTGAATCAGTCACTGCCAATGAATATGGACCTATTTTTTAAAAGTATAAAAACAAGATGAAACCGTATTTGTTCCGATAATATATTAACTCTAAGTGTTGTGCCGAACTCCTGAGTGACCAAAAGAAAATTGTGAAAGAAAAAAAAAGATTAAAATATGTAAACGACCATAAACGTACCCATATATTTTATTTTTTTAATGGCAGAATTATTGAATAAAAAAATGAGAAAGAAAATCGTTTTTAGAAATGATAAAAAACGAATTAATAAACATATTTCGCCATCAAATAAATAATACAAATGATCAAACTATTAATAACTAAATAAATAAATGGTTGATAAAAATAATAAAACTATCCCAAATAAATAAAGATTAAAACAGGAAACTTTTAAAACAGGAAAAGAGGAAACTGTTGAATTAAAAAATAAAATAAATAAATAAATAAAAGGATAAAAAAATAATATTAAAAAACAACTATCCCAAATATTTTATATTCAATTGCAGAAAGAAAACATTTATTTTAGAATTAGTAAAACTATCCCAAATAAATAAAGATTAAAACAAACAATTATTAAATACCAACTATCCCTAGTACTTTCTTTTAATAAAGGAAAAAAGGAAACTATTGAATTTAAAAAATAAAATAAATAAATAAATAAATACAATGATAAAAACTACTATTAAAAAACAACTATCCCAAATATGTTATCTTCAATTGCAGAAAGAGAACATTTATTTTAATTTATTTTAGAATTAATAAAACGATCCCAAATAAATAAATAATAATAAAAACTATTAATTCACCACAACTATCCTCAATGTTTTCTTTTCAAAGCAGGAAAAACTGTTAAAAACTATCCCAAAAAAATCATAGAAATGATGATCCAAATAAATAAAATCATAAAAATGATAAACTATCCCAGATAAATGAATAATAAAAAAAAAAAACTAATGCACAATGAAAACACAAAAAATATCCCAAATATTGTACTTTGAATTGCAGATAAAATATTTTTTATGTGTTGACGTTAAATCTGGACATTCGTTTGTATTTTGCTGATGAATTTATACAAACTATCTGAAGTAATGACGTCATCCTGGTAAAAAGAAGGTAAATAAGTGAAGTCATATCATGATGAAATAATCTAGTGACATTATTATATAGTAACTAGTTTATTCTTCCGTCTCAAGCTAGTGTTTGGATTTGTTCGCGCACGTCTGGATCGTCACCCTCCGCGGCGGCGCCTCCTCGATGATCCGATTGGCCACGAGATCCTGAAGCTGCAAAGCTCCGCCCCCGAAAAAGCAGAACGCCGGACACACGGGCGCCGAACAGTCCAGGTGACCCTCCCAGATGAGGCGCAGCGAGTGGGCGTCGTAGAACGTGACGCGTCCTCGGTCGCAGTCCAGACAGACGCCGAGCCGCGGCGGCAGAAGCGCCGTGTGATGCTTCGCGCCGTGACTCTGAGTGTCCCCGAGTTTGTGTCCGTGTGGGATCAGGATCTTCCCCATGCCCATGGTCAGGAGGCAGAGGACCGGGGCGTCCTGGCCGTCCTCCGCCTCGCTGTCGTGGCCGCTGTCGGGGTCACAGCTGAGCGGGAATCAAACAAAATATATTAAGAAATTAGCTGCTCTTATACTTTGTCAGGTTAGTTAATCTGACTTTTACTTAAACAAAGAATAGAAATCAGATCTGGTTTAAAGTATTGCAATAGTTTTCATGTCTTAACAAGAAGGATCTGTCTCGCCTACAGTTTATACAGAACTCTGCAGTGAGAATTCTGAGCCGCTCTAGTAGAAGAACTCACATTTCTCCGATCCTTAAAACTCTTCACTGGCTTCCAGTTTCTTTCAGGATCAACTTTAAAATTCTGGTTCTTACTTTCAGATCTATTCATGGTCAGGCTCCTCCTTACATCACTGATCTGATCCAGCCTTACACCCCAGCTCGGGCTCTGAGGTCTGTGGATCAGAATCTACTGATGGTTCCTGAACACGGTTCAGGACCAGAGGAGAGAAATCTTTTCAGGCTGTTGCTCCTAAGCTTTGGAACGATCTTCCTCTCTCTTTGCGCTTGATGGATCTACTGACTCCTTTAAGAAACATCTTAAGACCTTTTTATTTGTTCAGGCTTTTCCTTGATTTTCTGGAACTCCTGTTGTGTTATCAGTTTTATCTTGATTTTTAAAGTATATACTTTATTGAGTATTGTTTTTGATTTTTTAAGCGCTTTGTGACCCTGGTCTGGAAAAGCGCTATATAAATAAAAATTACTTACTAACTTATGTTTTACTTGTATACAGGTGAGAACAATACAGAGTTTACATGTCTGTCTGATCTTCATCCCAGTTTCACAAGTCGATATTTGTCTAACTTTGAAAGTTTCACCAAAAACCAAACTTGGATGAGTTATTATCCTGAAGGTCAAAGTGGCGTTTACTCTGTCAAGAGGCCAGTTCCTGGTAAAAAGATCCTCACATTCCTTTTTTTCACACATGCAGTGATAAAAACACCAGCAGTGATATAATTATAGTCAGAATAAGAAACGAATATTGTCAGTGTTTTAAACACAACATGGGAATGTGTTTTGGTATCAGTACAGAATAAAAGAATGAAATAAGATAACGCACAAAAAAGCAAAAGAAAAACAGAAACGAGCAAAGAGGAATCCATTCTGTGATTACATGTAAATTCAATAAACATAAGGAATTTCCTGTTGTACTGCTTTGTAATAAATGCCATTTTAAATGTATATTAAATCTTTAAAATACAGATTTTCTCTTATTTTTATATTTCTTCATTTTTTTTTACAATTTTGGTTATTTGAAAAATATAAATGTTTCATTTTCTGGTTCATGTTTTTGGCCTGTGTGTAAATTAAACAGTTACGGGTAGTTATAGAAGAAACAAGCAAAACTAAAAGGTTACATTTTGAGTCAAACTAGAAACTTGTGAGAACGTCAGAGGAAGGAAGTCTGTACGTACCGAGGGCTGGCCATGTCCTGGGGGATGTGAAACCACTCCTGGAGTTTGACCTCCTGCCCGACACCCACCTGCACCAGAACCAGAAATATCACTTACTGGTTCCACCACTGAGAAAATAACTCAAAAACGTATGTACGCATTTGAAGCAAGTATCGGATATTTTGTTGGTGTATGTAATACCATTACTTTAATCCACTAGTTTGTGTTGCTGTGAGTTATGGAAACCTACTGCCCCCTACTGTCCCATTCAGCTCATTGCCGTCGTTGATATTTAAAATAAATTATATTATTGAATCAACATTTTGCAAAAAATAAAATAAATCTCAACATGATATAAGAGCCGCTTGGCAGAGGTCTGCTCTCTCTTCGTGCTTTTTCGGTTTGACATTTTCTATATCGTTTATGTAATAAATGTGTTTTTTTTCCTGTTGTTTTCTGTAATGCAATTATTTCCTATTGTATGTTTTTTTTAACGAATGTATTATTCATTAGACATGATAAAAATAATAATAATATTTGTTATGATGAAAAGAGAAACAGTGTAAAAAAAATATAAAATGAAAAATCTTATATTTTCTTTTGGTAAGTGTGAATGCATAGACATAAAACGAACAAATATAAAGTTTGTTTTATTGTTATTTTTTAGAAATATTACTATTTAACTCTACAAATTTGGTAGAATCTGTAGATTTTGTCCATTAAATGTCTTTCATTTCTTTGGATAATTGGTTGTAAAATGGAAAATAACTTTAAATATTGCAGTTTTTAACCACGTTTTTAATATTATTTTCTTATTTTGTCCCTTTTTAGCGCTTTATCCCGGGGTCGGGGTCAAGAGTAGACTGGAGCCTATCCCAGTATCATAGGGCGAGAGGCAGGGGACACCCTGGACAGGACGCCAATCTTTTTTTTTTTAAATTCCAGTTCTGGTCCAAAACTCCTCACCTTGACCAGATAGGACCCGGTCTCCACCGAGCACACCCAGTAGTGCCGGCCTTGACTGACGGCCACGTCCCCCACGATGAGGTCGGAGGTCAGGTGGCAGCTGGTGAGCATGCGGTCGGCGGTCTGCAGCAGCGACAGACCGGGAACACTGCGGGCGTAGGTCAGGCCTTTACCCAGAGCCACCCTGTCGGCGTGGAGACCCCAACGAGAGTCCAGGGAGAAGCTCAGCACTGTCGGGGGGAGAGAGAGAGAGAGACCCGGACACGGCACGACACAGAGGTGAAGCAGTTTCTCTTGGAAGACTTCGGAGTGAGGGAGGAAAAGAAGGAGAGAAATGACCGCATGGGAACAAAAACTAGAGTCATTTCTTTGAAAAGGCTTCTTATCATCGTCATGGCAACAAGGAAGATGCAGAACAGACCTGGACCAACACAGAGTCAGGGGTGAGACTGGAGTCAGGAAGAAAAGAAAAAAAAGGAGGTGTTGAAGGTCAAATAAGAGATGGGGATGGAGGAGATCAGAGGGTGGAGAAGGAGAAGAAAGAGATGAAGATTATTTAACATTGAACATACAAAGACATGACTTTAGTAGAAAAAGGTTCTCAAGTTAGTTTTTTCGTTTTTTTTTTGTACGGTGGCTGAGAAGTTCAAAACAAATTATAAATATTGTATTTTTGAGTTTATGAATTAGTTTTGTACTTCACAGTCACACAATAATGGTTAAAACAACTTTAAAATGTGTTGAAAGTAATGTTGGAAAGTGGTTCCCAAAGAGGTCTGAGCGCCCTCCAGAGGCGACGCGTTGCAATGACAAGAGAGGGGCGCCAGAATTTTAGTATTTCTACTAATATTTGGCGTCTAAATTTATCATGATTCAATGATATTATTACTTATTCTCTCAATTTTGATGTGTCTTTGAACGCATCACCGTTGACTCACTCGCATCGTTCTTTCGTAAAAATGTAAAAACTTGTGAAAGTTTTTGAAATTATTTAGTTAGTAAAAAGAAAAGTAATTAGGGGTGTAGTGGAAGAAAATATCGATAAACTTAAATATTGCTGTTTTATTTTTTTCACAATTCCGTATTAATATCCAACAGCTCCGTATTGATTGTTTTTATGGCTCATATTTTAATAAGGATTGTATAAAGTAAAATAATTTGTTTTTAAAAATTTCCAATTGCGAATATTCACCACATTTTCCTTTTTTTTGTTGCAATAAAACTTCAGGCCGCTAGATGGCAGCAGACTTTACATCCTACGCAGCTAAATGAACAATGAGATCTTGGCCACGACTGAGGACGAGAGGATACAGTCGACTCCAGCATCTTTTAAAGCTGATCTTTTCACATATTTTAGTCAATATATATCGTTTGTTCCTTCAGAATCGCAATACATCATGAAATATCCTGATACTTATCGTATCCACAGATTATTGCCAATACACACCCTCAGTATTTGTACTTCATATTTAGAAAATTTGTGTTGAAAAGTTATTTTTATGTGCCAAAAATGTTGTTAAGACGATGAAATTGAATCATCTCGAGTATTTCGTCAACGAATGAGACACGAGATCATGGGACGCCTCACCTGGCGCGGGAGGCGTGTGCAGGTAAACCTCTTCGCTGTAATCCCCGAAGCCGGCCTTGTTGCAGCCCCGGACCCTCAGCACGTACACGCTGTCCATCTGCAGCTGCTCCACCACCGCGTTGGTGCCCTTCACCTCGTTCATGCGCTGCCACGACAGCGAGGCATTGGGGGACCTGGTGCCGCCCCACATGGCGCCGGTCGCCCCCGTGCGGCGCTGGTACTCCACGGAGAAATGCCACGCCGGAGCCGAGTCCTGAGGCAGGCGCCAGCACAGGAAGAGCTGGTCGTACGCTAGCGTCTTCTGGGTGTCGATGACGGGGGCCAGAGGGGCTGGAAATGAAAACATGAAGGTCAGAAAGATAAAGAGTTCTTATTTAAAGGCGGCCATGTTGGACTCACCTTGTATGAACTCCACGTTCTTAATCACTTTTATCTCTTTGGTGGCGTCGAGGTGGAAGTGTCTGAAGGACGTGTCGGCCGAGAGCGAGAAGCACTGAAGGTGTTCGATGGCTTTCGTTAACCTGCAGGTAAACGACTTTAAGAAAAATGAATCAAAAAAGCTCCTGGACTTTAACCTTTCACCTGTTGTGAGTGACTCGGGCCGCCTGGACGAAACAGGGTTGATCCGTCTCCTTGAGCAGCTCTTGAGTGAACACCATCAGACCCGCCTGCTCCATTAGACCCCGTCTCTCCGACACCTGAGCGGTCAGGAGGTCCCCCCGCTTGGAGCGCGTCCCCTCCAGGGCCACGGCCATGGCCCCCTGGCGCTCGGACACGGACGCCCCGAGCTCCCGTATGCAGCGGGTCAGCTGCTGGAGGGCGACCGAGCTGTTCGCCTGCAGCACAAGAAAATCAAAGTTAAAACTAGTGAATTCAAAGTGTAATCGAACCTATTCTGACTATGGAGGAGGAAACTTTAAGCCAGATTTAGGGACAAGACCCTCATATTGTTGGGGTATTATGGGGCTACTATTGTTTCAAAACATGCCTGCAAAGTATTACGAATTTGTAGCTGCACCGAGGCTAATCCGCCATCTGCTGGTGGGACTACATCATCGCAGTAAGTAACACATTTGTAAATCGAGCAACACATTCGTAAATCAAGTAATGCATTAGTAAACCGATTTACACATTTTAAAATCAAGTAACACATTTGTAAATCAAGTAATTCATTATTAATCGATGTATACATTTTTAAATCAAGTAACGCATTTGTAAATGAAGTGACACATTTGTAAATCAAGTAATACATTGGTTAATCGATTAACACGTTTTTAAATCAAGTAACACATTTGTAAATTAAGTAACACATTTGTAAATCGAGTAGCACATTTGTAAATTAAGTAACACATTTGTAAATTAAGTAGCACATTTGTAAATCGAGTAATGCATTAGTTAATCGACACATTTTTAAATCGAGCAACACGTTTGTTGTTCAAGGAGAACTCTATGTAAATCGAGTGATGCATTTTTAAATTGGATGAAGCACTTTTAAATCAAGTGACACATTTGCAAAGCAAGTAATGCATTACTAATTCAAGTAACACATTTGTTAATCGAGTTAAACATTTTTAAGTCAGGTTACAAATTCGTAAATCAAATAATGCGTTATTAATTAAAGTAAACCATTTGTAAATCGAGTGAAACATTTAAAAATCAGGTCACACATTTGTAAATCGAATAATGCATTATTAATTCAAGTAATGCATTTGTAAATCAAGTAAAACAATTGAAAAATCCGGGGACGCATTTGTAAATCACACGTTTATAAATTGAGTTACACATTTTTTAATTGAGTTAGAATTTATGAATCGAGTTAGGCATTTGTAAATCAAGGTACAGACAAAGTAACATATTTGTAAAACCGTTCACACTTTTTTGACTGTTTTGAATGCATACAATATCAAAACGTTTAAAAACAAAGTATAAAAATGGCAGGAATTACAGCAAAATACTTCTACAGCAGTTACTACAAAAATGATGAAAGTGAAACATATTAAAACACAAGAAAAAAGTTCCTGGATTACAAAACTACTACAAACCTCCATTTGTTTTATTGCGGCCTCCAACTGAGTGATTTGGTTCTGTATTGTCTCCTGATTGGCCAGAATGAAGTTGACCTCCTTGTTGAGAGTTTCCTGAAGAAAAGCAAAATCACATCATGAGCATCTTTACATGAACCCACTGTCGTCGTCTCACCTTCAAAGTCTGGTACGCTTGTGCTACAGGCAGGACTTTGTGTCCGTGGTGGAGGCGCCGGAGTTTACAGAGCGCACACAGCAGCTTCTGACAGTTGTAGCAGAACCACTGCATCTTCTCCTGCTCGTGCTCCGTGCACGTGAGCACCTGAGGAGGTCCAGGTGATTAAGTATCACATTTGTAAATCAAGTCTCACATTTGTAAATAAAGTAATGCAGTAATAAATGGATGTATGCATTTCTAAATCAAGTAACACATTTGTAAATCAATGAATGCATTAGTAAATCGATTTACACAAATTTAAATCGAGTAACACATTTGTAAATCAAGTAATGCATTTAAAGCGATTTACACATTTTTTTAATCAAGTAACACATTTGTAAATTGAGTAACGTATTTGTAAATCAAGTGATGCATTTGTAAATCGATTCACACATTTATAAATTGAGTAACGAATTTGTAAATCAAGTGATGCATTTGTAAATCGATTCACACATTTATAAATTGAGTAACGAATTTGTAAATCAAGTGATGCATTTGTAAATCAATTCACACATTTATAAATTGAGTAACGAATTTGTAAATCAACTAATGCATTTGTAAATCGATTTACACGTTTTTAAATCGAGTAACCCATTTGTAAATCAAGTAATGCAGTTAAATCGATTTACACATTTTTAAATCAACTAATACATTTGTAAATTGTTTTAAACATTTATAAATCAAATATTGCTTGAGTAAAATGGATGAAGCATTTCCAAATTGAGGGACACATTTGTAAATCGGGTGATGCATTTTCGAATCAAGTGAAGCATTTGTAAATGCTGAGTGGAGCCCGGAGGTGTAACTCGCTGCTGCGAACCTTAGGCCGGAAGTTGTTGGTGGGCAGGATGTGTTCGTGCTGGGCTCTCGGGGTTCCCCACGGGTGGTACAGTTTGAAACACTCGTTGCAGAAGTTGGACTTGCAGTCGGCGCAACCTTTCGTCGCCTCCAGAGCTTGGGGGGGTTTGCAGAAGCTGCAGGTGATGGCGATGCTGCCCAGACTGAGAGTGTGTCGGTACCTGCAGGAGTCATCCATGCAAGAATAACATGAAACACGAGATTAATATTTAAAGACGAGACGACCGATCTTTTCTGATGCTGCTTTGACCCATTTTGCTTTTCAGGTTCTGACCCAGATACAACAAACATCAATGGAGAGGGAAAGATACAAAACATTTGCTTCTGTAATTTCTTCATTATTGGCTAAGATAACATAAAACATAACTTTATTCTTCAGACATTGGAGTCATTTGAAAAGAAAAACTACAAAATAAATCAAAATAGGAGCAGAAATGTAGCATTTAAGCTAGTTTATTGTGATTTAATTCACATAAAAGTGTATAATTATAGATAGAACCTATATTTCTTGTCACTTTTTGATCGTTGATCCAGCAAATATTTGTATAAACAATTATTAAGGCAAAAAAAAAAAGAGTCTAGAGCATACTTGGGCAAAGTTTGGCCCGTAAAAAGTTTGAGGCAGTATTTTTTTTTTTTAATCATTACCAGTTTAACGCTATTTCAAATATAATTTCTAATTAAAAAAAATCTTTATCTTAAAATGACTGAATAAATCAGTTTGTTTTATTATTATTGTGTTACTAACTGTGTTATTTCACCTATCTTTAGTCTATTACCTCGATAACCCCCCACAGAATACAAACTGTCTCCTTGTCGAATTTAATTAAAAGTTTTAAGCTCAATTTTTAAGAGGCCAAAATGTAAACACAACTCTATATTCTAATTGTATTTATTTTTGTGTCTAAACAAGAAGGATCTGTCTCGCCTGCAGTTAATACAAAACTCTGCAGCGAGAATTCTGAGCCGCTCTAGTAGATGAACTCACATTTCCCCCGATCCTTAAAACTCTTCTTTATTGGCTAATTTTTATCCCAAACTTTTTTTGTGCTTTAGATACAAAGCACATAAGTTACAACTCCTGAGCCTCCCGCAGTTTTATGTCATTCATTCAGGCATCAGTTCTTGGACGTGCCA
This sequence comes from Callionymus lyra, assembly GCF_982586985.1. Lineage (NCBI taxonomy): Eukaryota > Metazoa > Chordata > Actinopteri > Syngnathiformes > Callionymidae > Callionymus > Callionymus lyra. Next base: position 13,108,443 of record NC_141834.1, read on the forward strand.
TTAATAATCTATGATCAACCAATCCATAGTTATGTCGTAGTTCTTTGAATTACTGGTGAATGAGAAGTGATTTCAAGCCTGTCAGTTTCAGATTCAACTGATGTATTTGAGTGTGTTGCATGGTCACCGCTCCACGATGCGCTCCAGGGTCAGGTTCCGAAGACAGTCCGACAAGCCTCGCTCGCCGAGCTCCACGTCGCGCCGACAGGAAGGACACGGGAACATCATGGGGGGAGGGGCGTCTTTCCGCCGCCGCCCTGGACACGTCCCGCAGGCTGATGGACGGCAGGTGAACAGGTAAAATACGTTTGGTTAAAGGTGTGTCAGAGACAGTTTTTAATAAGTCATGAGAATGTGCCGGACTGTCATGAGTCAGCAGGAACATCTGAGGAACTGAAGGATCATCAGGAGGTTGAGCTGGCACGCTTCCAACGCAGATGTGTTTCACACCTGCATTACTTCATAGATACTAGAACGTCAAAGATTATCTCTAAACTCAAGTATGACTTTTTATTTGATTTGACCCTAATTTAGACAAAGTTACTCGATTAAACTAATCATCCTGTACATGGTTTGCATTAGAACTTATAACAATACGATTCAAAATTCTTCGGTACATTTTGAACGTTTTTGAATTTCAGTGAATTCTTGTTACTGTTCTTTCTTAAGATTTAAATAATGTGAATTAAAATACGTCAAAAACGTCAGCTGGGATTTTGCCGGATCTCGAGGGATTTCGTCGTAACTTCAGCTGCGGAGGATATAATGTCTGCTGCCATCTAGCGGATGGAAGTTCAATTGCAACACAAAAACTGACAAACACAGTGAATATTTGCTGTTCTTTATAAATTATGTAATTATTTGATTCACACACACTTTATTTAAATATAAAACATGAAAAAACTATGATAAAAAATATAAAGTGGTTTAAAAAAAAAATTGATACAGTGATGTTTATCGTGAAAACTAAATTAATAAATATCAAGGTCGATTTTTCATTTATTTATCCTAATATTATAGAAATTAAAAACATTAATACATTACCAGTGTTATCACAGTATAGTGCAAAATATCAGTATCCTAAAATATCACAATAGTTTTTTCATATATATACTGTATGTGTATGTATATATATACCTGATCGATTAATGTTGTTTTTTACTTGCAAATCACATTTTATTTTCATCATAGTTCTATTATGGTTTATATTTCAATAACTTGTGTATCAAATTAGATTATTTGATTATTTTATCTATTTATATACACTTTACATACAGTACATGCAAATATTCATGATGTTTGTTCATATATGTGTTGCAATTAAAGTCCTGGCCTCTAGACGGCATCACTCATTATGACTTCTGCAGCTAGGAGAAGATGAAATCCTGGCAGGCACTGAGGACAAGAGGATACAGTGACTCCAGTTCCTTTAAAGCTGTTGTTTGGACATATTTTGGTTTCAAAACAAATGAAAGCAGTTACGACTTCATCAAGAGCCATGTGGTCTGTAAATATTGCAACACCAGAGTCAAGTACTCGACAATACTACACATATATACAGTATCACAATATATGGTATCGTGGCCCCTGTATCATGTATCATATCACCAGATTCTTGTCAAAACACACCCCTCGTAAAAGTGATCAACCATCTGCTCACCTGTTCTGAGGACTCTGTCCAGGTGGTCGGGGGTCCTGGGCGAGGGGCGCCGCGGCTGTCGGGGGGAGCGCGTGTTCGGCGTGGACGCCGGCGAGTGCGGCTCGGGGGGCAGATCCGGGGGCGGGTACCCCTTCTGCACCAGCACCTCGGCCGCACACAGCAGACACACACTGTGCAGGCAGGGCAGGAGGACGGGCTGCTTCACCATCTCGTCGCACACCTGGCAGAGCAGCTCGCGCTCCATGCTCTTCATGTTGCTCTGAGGGGGGAAACCAACAAAAAAAAATCCAGGAGTGAATTCGACAATGACTCAGACTGAGTCACTGGAGTTGGTCAATTGTTGCTACGTTTACAGAGGTGTAGGAGGAAACTACAGTGCTGCTCTTCTATACAGGAGAAAGAAAATAACTACGAATTAAATCAGGGTTATTTGTTTAATGGAAGCAGCATCCCGTTTCTATGACAACGCTCATCATCCGGTCCTTATGAAGGCCCACATACATCTTGCTAACAAATAGCTGATAAGAAATACCAACTAATTTTATTTTATTTATTTAATTGAACGTCTGTCCTTCGTTTTTAGTCTATATATCTAAAATGAAAGGTATCCTTCTATGGATGTTCGTTTTGGTGCTAAGAATAACAAAGTACTTTGATGCTTTATGGTATTATTGCGTTACATTTTTGAGAAATATGTGTAGAAATACTCACGCTAATGCGAACCAACGCGTCCATGATGGAGGTGAAGGTTTGAAGCTCGGCTTCTGCCATATTGTTACGATGCTATTCTGTTGTTGTTTTTTTTACTTTATAAAAGAGGCTTACGTTCGTGGAATAGGTGTCGGTCCAGGTAGGCCTGGATGTTCTCACCGGAGAGATGCTCGGAGGATGGAGATGCTGCGCACACGCTTCCTCTGTCTCTCTCGCCGAGGACTAAACAGGAAGGAGGAGGGGGCAAAACAGCAATTTAATAATGATTTATTTACAAAATATATATATATCATCGTCGCATATATATTTTTATTTTATTGTTTGCTCTAATAAAAACAAATGTATATATTGTTTTGCTAATATAACTTCCCCGAATTAATTTCCGGTTAAGCTCATTTTGCGTCATATTCTAATAGAAAGGTTTCAATATTTCCAATTTTGGAATATACATTTTTTCCCATTATTTTCTATTGTTAAGTGATTAAGATAAGATACAACAAATAAACATTTAGCAGGTGTTCACTCAATAACGCTCCGTGTCCGGAACGTTTGTTTCAATACGCTCTCGCTCCGGTCACATTTACACAGCACACACTATGCGCGGTTGTTGTAGCAACCGTCGAGCGGAGACTTTTTTTTCTTGCGCTAGCTGCTGATTTTCCAACTCAATATATGTTTGATAATGTTAGTTTTGTAACTGCGATCCTAGAGCTAAGAGGAACAATCGCGTGGAGGTTTTATAGTTGAGTTCCTGGGTGAGTGGATGTGTTTAGTTCAGCATCATGTCTGCGGTCAACAGTCTGGTTCCTGCTCGGTTCCTCACTATCATCGCTCATCTTGTCATCGTCATCACAATCTTCTGGTCCAGGGTAAGAAACGATCTACACATAGTATTTGTAAAAAAAAAAACTGTACTGTTCTGTAATTGTTACCTTGTACCTGAGACGTATGTATTTTCTTTAAAAAATAGTTTGTTTTGTTTTTATTTCCCTTCAGGAAAACAATGTAAAAGCCAGCTTACCTCTGGAGTTCACACAGTCGCAATATGAAAACGAAGACAGGAAGTAAGTGAGACAAGAGGGTACATTTAAAAAAAAAAATAATATTGATATTAATGTTCTTTTGTTTGTTTTATTTCAGACTGGTGGTTGCCTTGGCCATCACTTTGGGTCTCTTTGCTGTGGAGTTGGCAGGTTTCTTTTCAGGAGTGTCCATGTTCAACAGCAGCCAAAGTCTTCTCTGTATCCTTTAATGCAGACCTGGGCAAAGTGTATACATAGTCATATAGAAAGTCCTGTAATAGCAGACTAAATATATCATCTGGTATTTTTATGTTACAACACCATCTTATGTTTTATTTTTTTTCCTTTTTCTATGTAGTTCTTTTTCCTCCATTTTTTTTTAGTAAATTGAAGACATTTTTGGCTAAGCACGCATAATAATTAATATAATTGTCATTTACAAAACAATTGAGCGTATTTTTTTTTTTAGTTTCATGGTATAATGACATGTATTATGTTTTCCAGTTTCTTTCTTTTTTTTGTTCCTTCTTTCTACACAGTATGTAACGTGGCCTCTGAGAAATATTAATTGCCCACCAATGGTTTAATACAGTAACTGTTTGAAACTTCAATAAGGGTAACAAAAACAAAAATATATTTTAACCTTAGTTTTATTTATTCTTACCCAGTATTAATATAAAAAAAAGTTTAGATTTTCAACTGAGAAAAATCTCTAAACTTAGGAAAATAATGTCATAACACAATCTGGAGCTTGTAATCCATGCACTTGTGTCTTCTCGTCTGGACTATTGTAACAGTTTGTTTTCATGTCTTAACGAGAAGGATCTGTCTCGCCTGCAGTTTATACAAAACTCTGCAGAGAAAGTTCTGACCCGCTCTAGTAGAAGAACTCACATTTCCCCCGATCCTTAAAACTCTTCACTGGCTGCCGATCAACTTTAAAATTCTGGTTCTTATTTTCAGATCTATTCATGGTCAGACTCCTCCTTACATCAGTGATCTGACCAGCCTTACACCCCAGCTCGGGCTCTGAGGTCTGTAGATCAGAATCTACTGATGGTTCCTGAACATGGTTCAGGACCAGAGGAGAGAAATCCTTCCCGGCTGTTGCTGCTAAGCTTTGGAACGATCTTCCTCTGTGTTTGATGATCTACTGACTCCTTCAACACACATCTTAAGACATTCTTAATTTTGCTCTTCCCTGATTTTCTGGGACTTTTGTTTGTTAAAGTGCTTCGTGACCCTGGTCTAGAAAGGGGCTTTACTTACTTACTTACTTAATATTTGACATTTAAACAATGCACTAAAAATCAATTTTTTTGTGATTGATTCATTTTATATTGTGTCTTTTAATTTGATTTAATGTAAATATTAGTGATTATTTATTGTTCCATGACTGAGAATCCACAATAGCCACAGGAGCACACGCCAGTGCAGCAGTAGCTTTGCTTTTCTTTCTGTTTGAGCTGTGGGACTGCTACATCTACTGGTGGATACTCGCCTTCTGCAGGTCAGTGTTTTGTGCATCACAGGTTCAACGAGTGTTTTTCCCTGACCACGCTTTCACTCAGCATTGGCGGTCCACTGCAGCGCCTCTGTCTCCTTGTCTTTTTTTGTGTTTGAGAAGTGGGAGTGCTGGACTTATTGGGTTATTTTTGCCTTCTGCAGGTTGGTGTGTGACTGTGAACAGGAAGTGGAGATGTAAATCAACTTTTAGCACCTGTTTTGACCATTTTATTGTTTGTGTCTCCCCAGTGCACTCCCTGCCTTTGTGGAGATTCTGCTGTTTATTGCCGTTTTTGGACTGAAGAGGAAGCCGCTGTGATTTTAAAAAAAACAGCCAGAATTCTTTGGTCATTTTGTGCTTTTAATATTTAAATGTGAACATATTTTCTTACATTGATGTAATAAAAAAAATATATTTTTTTTCTGTTGTTTACTTTCTCTAAAATCATTTGCGAAATAAGAACAAGGTATTTAGGGTGACAAGGAAACCGGAAATAGAAAACTTTCCACTTGAAATCAAGACTTATCATTTCAGGAAACCCACACCTGCTTATGTTATAAACACAAAAGAAGAATTCTACGTGCAACTTATTTTTTATTTTTTAATGTTAAACGTTATAAGTGAGCGCTTAAAATAATAGTATTGATCACTTCCTTTCACAGACCACTCCTCCGCGTGTTACCTCTTTTTAGTTCCGTGCGGATGTTGCTGCTTTGAGTTCCTTCACTCGCGTAATATTTTCCGTGATCATCCTTTTTTCAAATTTGCAACTTTGTATTTAAAATCCACAAAAAGACTATAAATCATGGGTAAGTCAAACTTTTGTTGCTTTAAAAAAAATGTGGCTTTTAGCGTAATGTTGCACGAAACGCTAACCGGTAGCATAACATTGCTATTTAGCAAACATTGCTAAATAATAAAGCTATGATGTCTTAATAACACTAGTTAAATTGCGATTCGTGGTTTTAGATGCATTTTTAGTTAATGTGTCATTTAGTTCAAAGTGGCTGGTGACGTGTGCCGGCTAGCTTTAAGCTAACGTTAGCATCGCTTCAGCTGACGTGTCGTTTTACTGTAAAAGTGACTAAGAAACACTTCGTTAAAACTAACTTTTCCACGTCACGTTGAATTTTGCGTTGAGAATTTAAGTGAATATAATCTGCTAGTCGTTTTTTTTTCATACTGGTTGCTAAAATCAATTGCTCAAAATATACATTTTAACCTGTGTATGTTACTTGTGTCACAACTTAAAATAAATGAAATCTCCGCACTTCCTGTTTATTTAAATGCAAGTAAATGTATTTATTATTGTGTTTGTTCTTCTCTCTGTAGCTGCGAACACCGGTACATCTCTGGTTCTCTCCAGCCTTCTGTCTGTGCTGGTATTCGCTGGAATGCAGATGTTCAGCAAACAGCTGGGATCCTCGGAGTGGCTCACAATCTTAGGAGGTTTTCTTGGATCCATTCTTTTCATCTGCTCTCTGACCGTATCCTTCCTGTACGAAGACACAACACAACCCGCTAGATCGGGTGGAAATCTTGGAATAAATCTATCAAAGATTGTCCTCCCGACAATCTTTTTGCGTAGGGTTTAAGTCACGTTATGTACGATACAACGGTGTTTGTAGTTTTTAATGATTTTTAACAAGATTATACAGCAAAAGAATGCTATGAATGATAACGTGCGTCAGAGGTGTAGATCGTAATCTACCAGTACATCACAAAAGTAGCTCAGGTAGATGAAAAGACCTGGAAATAAACAAGAAAAAACTTAAAGGGATAGTTCAATCTCAATTAAATTTCACTCATTTTCTACTTTCCCTAGTGTCAACTAAGGGTTGGGATTATTTTCAGTGTCTACACTGGGAGTGTTTCCTGTCTGTTTAGCATGTTGGCCTTTTCGCTTCCGCTACAAACAAGCTTAAAAAGTAGACTTATTTGCGTTTTTTTCAACTGTTTCCAATGTCAAGGCTTCAGTACAAGATGGACGTTACAGACGAGCACCATGGAGATGGTTTTAATATGAAGAAAATGGAGGCCCATTTTTGATCGTCAAAAAAGAACAGATTACTCTGAAAATAATCCCAACCGTTAGTCGGCATGAGAGTAGAATATCAGAATCAGAATCAGAATCCTTTATTTGTCCCGCCAGGGGAAATTCGGTTCAACAACAGCCAGAGCAATATACCAAGAAAATAAAACACCCAGAAATAAAAATAATAAAAAGAAAAAGAAAGAAAATCTAAATAGAATAGAATATAAATCTGCACTATATTATATATTCACAATCATATTTACAAAAATAACAAGAAAGGTGCAGTTAAATATTTATCTTGGTGTGTTTTTGTTGTGGAGTCTGATGGCAGCAGGGAGGAAAGACCTGCGGTACCTCTCCCTCACACACCGGGGATGGAGCATCCTATCACTGATGGAGCTCCTCAAAGCCCTCAGTGTGTGCTGGAGAGGGTGAGATAAGTTCTTCCTCATGGAGCCCAGCTTGCTCTGTAGCCTCCTCCCAGACACTTCCTCCACAGGATCCAGTGGGCGATCTTATGATTTATCAAGAGATGGTATAGATGTGATGTTTGTTTACTCAAACTTACCAAATACTCTCACCATCAAAATGGATGTTTTCCCACCTTAACGTTTCCCACAGGCTTTTAATAACATGGAAAACCTATTTTTCGGAAAGGGATTCCAGGCCAAGATCTTTCCTGAAGGTAGGTGGATGACCGACGCCGCCAAACCTGTCGAGACTTGCCGTCTCTTAATGTACGGTTCTCTCTCTCTCTTAATGTCCAGTTCTGCTGTGTCTGTGCCTGTCACTGTTCGCCTCTGGTCTGGTCCACCGTGTCTGTGTCACAACATGGTGAGTAATCTCAGTAGTTCTGGATTAAAAACCCCAAAATATACTTATTTATCTGTCTTTTCTTCCCATCCAGCCTGATCTTCTCGCTGTTCGCTCTGTACTACATCAACAAAGTGTCGGCGGCGCTGTACCAGACCGCGGCCCCGGCGGCGGCACCGGCCAAAGCTACCGGCAAAGGCAAAAGGAAGAACTAAACGGATCGGTGACTGATGGACATGATTTCACCTCCAAAATTGCAATAATCTGGTGCCACAAATTGTGTGCTACAAACTGTGTAACAATGAAGGTAAAAATGTGTTGCACAACCTTCTACACAAACAGCTGTCAGTCAACATTCCACGTTACTGTTCTCGAGCCACTCGTGTTGAGATTAAAACACACATACAACTTGTTTGTGTGTTTAGCGACTGAAATGTTGCCATTTTTTTTTTCTAATTAAACTCTGGAAAATGATTGTTGTGGGTCTTCTGTGTGTCACAAGATTGTTGCCACCGGGTTGTGTACTACAATGTACGTCCTGTTCAGGGTGTGTACAGTTGACTCAGCAGACTCTCCTCAGCTAAGAACAGGAATCTGGAGATGTTGGGGTTAATCCCAGCGAAAGCGTTGGAGGAAAAGGTGTGGTAAGAGCTGGCAGACGGCCAAGTCAAGCAGCCAGACCTTCTCAGATGAAGACATGTTTGAGGTTCATATCTGCCTGATTAAAGCTCAATAAAAAAAAGCCCATGTTCGATCATTCTAATCCTTTTTAATAACACAATTACAAATAAAAAGTGGTATGTTTTTATATTATCTAAGAATTATTAAACTGCAAAGAGGTTTGGTTATAACGGAAATGTAACGTGTCATGTGTGTTAATAATAGTTTCATATTTGTTAATTTTTCCACTGTATGTTTATATTGTTGAAGAACCTAAATACATAACTTGTTTAAAAAAGGAAGTTAAACTAGATCATATTTCTGCCCTTTTACTGCATTGACAATATATTTCTTACAGACATTATTAGTAATACAAGCATAATTATCTTGTTTGATACTTACAAACCCCTTAATTATGTTGTTATAACTTGGGACTTTATTATTATTTAGTGGCAGCATATATTTTGTAAAGCACGCAGTATAACTATAATAATAAAATGTAATAGTAAACAAGGATGATGATGATCTAGTTTGTTTTAATAAACTGATAAGATGTCAAATTTGAACAGGAATGATTTAATGTTGTGTAAACATGTTGCGTTGTGTATTATATCGTACAATATTATGAGATACAAACTGAATGTGTGTTTTGAAATGATTTTTTTCAAATGCATACTCGTATGTGAGGGGATGTTATGTTATACAAACAAATATTGTCTTAACAACATATTCAAACAAGGTAAGTAAGTCATTTTTATTTGTATAGAGCTTTTCCAGACCAGGGCCACAAAAAAACGCTTAAACAATCAAAACAATACTCAATAAAGTATATACTTTAAAGGGCAAGATAAAACTGATAACACAACAGGAGTAAGGTAAATAATTTGTTCAAATAGGACGTACTATTGTGTATATAATGTAACCTTATTTTCTTCACTCAATGTATACAACTTTTTTTTCTACATAAAAATGTTCTTAGCTATCCTGACGATTTTTATATGTTCGACTGATTCTTTTTATTGGCTTGCACCTATTGGGGTCCATCACAACTAGATTCCTTTGGGAGGAAACCCGAGTGCCCAGAGGAAACTCACAAAATCTCTAATATAAATTATTCAGTTGTTTATTTAAAGATATTCTACGCATGTGATGAACAAAAATCCTTTTGTAATTCACACTTAAACAGTGTTCCAGACTGAATAATGGTCAATAATCTACTCATTTTCTCATGTAGTTGTAATAAGTCCTCCATAAAAGTGATATTATCAGTAATGTTTTCATCCGTTAATGTTGCTACAACACAACTATATCTATGGACACAAGAATATTTGACGCACGTCCAGCAGGCTTGGCTGCGGCTGACGTCATGTTTGCTTTCGGTTTGCGCCTCTTCGCCTCCGTCCGCGTCCCACCCAACCCTCTGGGCGTTTCCCCCCCATTTCGAAGTCGAAAAAACCCTGGAAATAAACTCCGACCAGCCCTCGCCCTCCTTCACTGCCTCTCCCAGCTACCGTCCTCCTCACTTCTCCGCGTAAGTACATCCATTTTTACCCGATTCTCCAACGCGATTCGAGCGTAAATGGTTGTTTTTTTTTTGCGTAAAGTTTCTACAACTTCAACAAAATTTTCATGCGGTTTTTAACAAACTTAAAAACGCGGATGTTCTTGACTCTGACATGTCGTGGCGAGCATCCGAGGTGTGGATGTTTATTTTTAGATTAAGTTAAAGTGAATTTGGTGTTAAGATTTTTAAAATCTACAAAGAACTATTTACGCAACATTTCTTGCAATTGTATTCACGGAAGAATCTACGTAGAGATAAGGATGTCTGACTCTATCGTGTGGAATTCTTCTGCGGGTGCCAGAGAAGACCAACACCCTGATCCTCCTGAGAGGGTTTTTCTTTTCTTTTTTTTCTTCCTTTCTTTCACAAGAGGTGGTCCCACTGCATAGAGCTCATATTTGCTCAACATAGTCAGTCCAGGTGAAGACATGTTTTTCTTTTGTGTTTTTTTGTTTACATTCTTTTCTGTGGATTCTTGTCTTTCAGCGACTCTATCTCTTCCCTCCAGCAGCCATGACTGAGCTCGAGAAATGCATGGAACACTTGATCATCATCTTCCACCGATACACCGATGGAGATGGGAAGACCATGGGGAAGAAGCAGCTCAAAAAACTCCTGGAGACTGAACTCCCCAATTTCTCAAAAGTAAAAATTCTTTTTTTTTAAACTGTATTGTGAAATCCAAACGTGGAATTGAATCTAAAACAACAGAAACGCCCAACCCAGAATTCCTGATGACCTTATCTCAGAGAAGATGAGAAAATCAATTCTCCCAGCATTACTCCTGTCATCTCAAGCAATGCTATTTAAAGTAATTACACTTAAATGTACTTATTATCGTTATGAAGATAATACATATACGGTTATTATTATTTAATACATATATTACAAGTAGTTTGTCAATTACTAACTTTAAAAAAAAAGTGGATCTTGATCCATCCAGAGACGACAATCATTTTCATTTGTTTATACGAGTTTATATCAAATCAATGGATGTTTAATGTGAATAAATAAGAGTAACAAGAGGTGTTATCGTGCATCGAGTAAGATGAAATATAATACAACATATTTTAATGATGATATGAAAAAATTCATTTAATTATATTTAAAATATTGCAGCTTATAAAAAACATACTTGATTGATTTAACTTATTATTTTAAATTTAACGAAATAAATTATTCAAATTGGGATTTGACACAGTAATGCACAGACAGAGGTCAATGTCAGTACTAAAATAAATGTATTATTTATATAATTATTATTAAAAAATGATTTATGACTTAGAATTCATAAACTTATTAAACCATTTGTTAGAATTCAGCATAAAGTGTTTGATTTATAAAACAAACAAAATGTTTAACCCTTGTGTTATCTCAGGGTCAAGGTGACCCGAAGCCCCGAAACGACTTCCACCACCGCATATGTATTTATATAAGCCAGGGAGGTCATTCACCTTGACCCTGAGACAACACCAGGGATACCACAAACACATTTATTTCCTGGCCTTCTGTTCCCCTTGACCCTGAGTTAACACAGGGGTTAAATGACCCCCAAAACATTCCTATATCATGTGTTTCCTCCTCTCAGACGCAGAAGAACCCTCACCTGGTGGACTGCCTCATGAAAGACCTGGACGCCAACAAGGACGACAGGTTGGACTTTGAGGAATTTCTGCCTCTAGTGGCCGGTCTGTCGATGGCCTGCGAGAAGTGTTACACCAAGAAGAACACCAAACATTAGATTTTTATGTTGCCAGTTTGTTTATAATAATGTAGCACAACCGTGCACCAGTAAAAAATATTAACAGAACTCATTTTTTGTCTTTTTTTTAATGTTTTCTTGTAAAACTGTTGAACGCCTGCATCCATTCAATTAGCTCTGACATTAAAGGGGCAAAACATAGGTTAAATATTCGGTTTCTGGCGACCCCGTGTGTCAGAAAAGTGTAACTGCAATGCCATAAAATCTGTATCGATCCCTTGAAAAATGCATTTGTTTCTAAAATGAGATAAAGGCTCTTGTCGTTCTTAGTACTTTATTTAAAAAACATTCGCTACCTCTATTGTACAGTGACAGTACAATCTACTGTGAGAGTCATGAATATTTAAAATAAAACGATCATTACGATCATCTTTACATAAAAAAAACACTGCCATCTAGTGGTTGGAGGCCATTACTTAGTATGACATTTTATTTATATCTTTTCATCGAATAGTTTGATACATAACGTGTTGCAGCTTTACATATTAAACGTAAAAAACAGAAATGGGTAGGCTAGGGTTAAAGGTGGGGTAGATGTTCTTCAAAACCTTGTGAGCAAGCTACATTTTCCAGAGCTGGAATCAGTTTGGACGCTCTTCAGATAAAAATTCTGAAATCGACTGTTTCAAATAAACGTAAGAGAGTTCTCTGAGAAATACCTCTGAACATCTGAGACGTATCATCTCGTATATCTGTCTTCTCTCTGGACCCGGGTCAACATCTCTGATGCCCTCTTAAATAGTCCAATATGCGTGGAAAGAAAAAAACTGGGTCGAACATTTTTTTAAATCAGGTCTTTTGTCTTTGGGTTTTGTGGGAGGAAACCGGTGCACTCACAGGAAAGTTTTCGTTGGCGTGGACCCTCCCTGTGAAGGACAGATACATCGAACAAAAAGCGTTGAACCAGGTTTCCTGCCCGCGGCGATCGCTCCGTATCGGAGTCGCTGCAGCTATTGTTTCAGATTCCCAGGTCAGGAAACCACAGGAGTGAGTTCACGGATCAAACCTTCACTGGAGTTTCTCTCTGACCTCATGAGGTCATCGATAGTTGACCCCTAGCGTGTGGAATAAAATTTGTGGAGTGAAGTTTGAGAACCAACGTGTGTGAGAAAGTACTTTGCAGCACGAGGAAAACATACACTGACTTCAAATTATTAAATGAATAAATTAAAAATATATAGTGTATAGAAAACGATGTATTGCTGCTATTGACCACGAGATGGCAGGATTGCCCTTTTAAACAATACTGTAGTAGTTTTTTTTAAACTATTAAATGTTGCTCATGGGCAGGAACTAATAACGGAGAAAGTGTTTCTAAATTGCGTATATTTTCTTCCCATTTTTCAGCATTTTTTAATTTATAGTTAAATATTTAATACATAGTTAAGGTCGACGATTAATATATTTGATGCCTTTTATTTTTATTTTCTTTAAGGTATCCATAAATATTTTATGTATTAATGGTCTATATTTAGTTAATCAAAACTGTGACTTTTAAATTGATTTTATTTGAATTTAGTTTTAGCTTCAGCTTCAGTTCTGTTGTGATTTACAATTCTACCACTAGATGTCTCTAGATGTTTAATTCTTTTCAAATGAATTACCTTTTAATAAAAATGCAAATTCCATGAAAATTAAGTACAAAAATGCATGAACAAACAACACGATTTGCTTAAAGAAACTTCTCTTTTTATAATTAATGCTTTAATCTTAACATATTTTCTGGAACAGGACGAACCTGCCGCAACAGTTTGAGTGTGGACAGAAGGAAACCAAAGCTCGAACACTCGCTGTCAGGAAGTGAAAAGACTTTTTAAGTAGCATCACACAATCCTGCGTCTCTGGTTCTTTCCCTCCTGCAGAGAGAAGGTGATCAGTGTAAACAATATGGTTGTGTGCGTGTGCGCGTGTGTGTGTGTGTGCGCGCGGAAAAAAGGTATTTCCGAGGGAGGTAAAAATGTGTTGTTATGTAACAACAACAAGAGGCGCGTCACGTGTTTAGGAAGTTTATTCTTTAGAATTCACAGAATTATAAATTATCTTTACTCCAGTTATTATTATGCTTCTGTCATATACTTTTTGACTTTTAACGAATGTCTTTTATAGATTTTTTAAATTAACATGAACGGATAGCGGTCACTCCTGCGCATGCGCGTTGCACGATCATCGTGATACACTTAACTTCCGTCTTTTTGTGTTAAAACTTAGTATTTTTTTGGACGCTTAAATAAACTTAAGTTTAGTTGATCAAGACTTTATTTGGATATCAACTTAATAACAAATACTTATAGACATCACCGGACACACACATGTACACACACCAGAGAAAACACTCTTACAGACATATACACATATATAAACACACACTTACAGACATTCAAACACATTTAGAAGAACCCCCCACACACATGCACAAACACACACACAAAAAAAACACTCTTACACACATACACATTTACAGATATACAAAAACGTCTACAGACACAAACGCACACAACAACACACACACTACAATAATACCCACACTTGCATACACAACCACACCCATATTTTCATACACTAACAAACTTGAATACACACGCACAGTTACAAAAATGGCCACACAGACTTTCAAACCAAACACTAATATGGACACACACACTTACAGACCTACAGACCCTCAGACACAAATACACACGCTTATAGACTACAAACGTACTCACAAAAGTGGCGCACAAACCCACACACTTACATACACCACACAGCCACTACCAAACAATCACACTTAAGAGCACACACACTCGCATTACAGACCTACACACACACACTAACAAACAATCACACCTATAAGCAGACACACACATGACAAACACACACTCACAAAAGACACACACACACACGCTTGCATACATACACACACACACTAACAAACAATCACACCTATAAGCAGACACACACATGACAGACACACACTCACAAAAGACACACACACGCTTGCATACATACACACACACACTAACAAACAATCACACCTATAAGCAGACACACACATGACAGACACACACACACGCTTGCATACACACACACACTCTAACAAACAACCACACCTATAAGCAGACACACACATGACAGACACAAACACACATGCAAACTTATAGACTACACACACACTCACAAAAGACACACACACACGCTTGCATACACACACACACACACACACTAACAAACAACCACACCTATAAGCAGACACACACATGACAGACACAAACACACATGCAAACTTATAGACTACACACACACTCACAAAAGACACACACACACGCTTGCATACACACACACACACACACTAACAAACAACCACACCTATAAGCAGACACACACATGACAGACACAAACACACATGCAAACTTATAGACTACACACACACTCACAAAAGACACACACACACACGCTGGCACACATACACACACACTCTAAAAACAAACAACCACACCTATAAGCAGACACACACATGACAGACACAAACACAAACATACAGTTCCCACACACTCATAGAAATACTCTCACTTATTAACACAGGTACACATGAACACACACACACTTGAAGACACAGACACACTTTTAGACGCACATTCATAAAGGCATGCTGGAACACATCCTTTTTTTTAGACACACACCTGTAGTCACACACTTCCTTAACGTCACACACACACATTCAAAAATCATGTATAGCGACGCACAAACTCACACACAGAGACATTTTTAAACTGATGAAAGTATTTAAACGTTTGTAAAACTTCACTTTATCATGATTTACAAATATGACGTAAAAAGGTGTTTGAGGTATCCCTTGTCGATTCTCATCCTCTTCGAATCCGGTAACAAAAGGAGGTTTAAATAATTTGGGCACTTTCACTGTGAACTTGATCCTCCACACACTCTCAGAACAGCCTGTCCGGGTCAAGCCTGCCCAATAATTCAAAACCTGACTCACTCGGGGAGACCGTGAGTCACAGGCTGGTGCCTTTATAAAGGAAAGTTCCTCCAGAGACTCAGACATTCCGACCTCACAGGAGACGAATCAAACCGGATCCTGAGGTGAGTCCTGAAGAGATCCGAACTGAGATGTGTTGCTACTTAAATAAGTTCGAGTTTTAGCTAAAAAGTCGCTAATGTAGCCGAGCAGCCTGTGATTACGTAACACTGTTGTCTTTCCGTAGCAACCAAACATTCTGCAGAAAAAATGGCTCGTCTGGATCAAATCATCACCAGCCTGGCGGACATTTTCATCGAGTACTCGGGCGAGGAGGGCAAGAAGTGCCAGCTGGATAAAGAAGAGCTGAAGAAGTTGTTCGAGAAAGAGATTCAGAGCCCAGAGCTTCAGGTACTATGGTGGCCGAGAAGTGCCAAATTATAATTTCCTTGTAAAGGACTACAGATGGAAACTAGCATCGTGCTACATCTGGTGCAGCCATCTTTTTAATGTAACTGCACATTTGTCCTTTTTAAATAAATAAACTAAACATTTGCAAACTCTGAAACCCCTGTACAAAACTCTGATACAAATTTACAAACTTTGAAAGACATTTACAAAAGTCTGGAACACATTTACAAACTCTGGAACACATTTACAAACTCTGAAACACATTTACAAACTCTGAAACACATTTACAAACTCTGAAACACATGTACAAACTCTGAAACACATTTACAAACTCTGAAACACATTTACAAACTCTGAAACACATTTACAAACTCTGAAACACATTTACAAACTCTGGAACACATTTACAAACTCTGAAACACATTTACAAACTCTGAAACACATTTACAAACTCTGAAACACATGTACAAACTCTGAAACACATTTACAAACTCTGAAACACATTTACAAACTCTGAAACACATTTACAAACTCTGAAACACATTTACAAACTCTGAAACACATGTACAAACTCTGAAACACATGTACAAACTCTGAAACACATTTGCAAACTCTGAAACACATTTACAAACTCTGAAACACATGTACAAACTCTGAAAAACATGTACAAACTCTGAAACACATGTACAAACTCTGAAACACATTTGCAAACTCTGAAACACATTTACAAACTCTGGAACACATGTACAAACTCTGAAACACATGTACAAACTCTGAAACACATGTACAAACTCTGAAACACATTTACAAACTCTGGAACACATGTACAAACTCTGAAACACATGTACAAACTTTGAAACACATTTACAAACTCTGGAACACATTTACAAACTCTGGAACACGTTTACAAACCCTGAAACACATTTACAAACTCTGAAACACATTTACAAACTCTGGAACACATTTACAAACTCTGAAACACATGTACAAACTCTGAAACACATTTACAAACTCTGAAACACATGTACAAACTCTGAAACACATTTACAAACTCTGGAACACATTTACAAACTCTGAAACACATGTACAAACTCTGAAACACATGTACAAACTCTGAAACACATTTACAAACTTTGAAACACATTTACAAACTCTGGAACACATTTACAAACTCTGAAACACATGTACAAACTCTGAAACACATGTACAAACTTTAAACACATTAAAAAACTGTGAAACACATTTGCAAACTCTAACACATTTACAAAACTCTGAAACACATTTTAAAACTGTGAAACACATTTACAAACTCTTAAATTCATTCACAAAACTCCGAAACACATTTACAAACTCTGAAACATATTTGCAAAACTCTGAAACACATTTAAAAACTCTGAAACACATTTACAAACTCTGAAACACATTTACAAACTCTAAAACACATTTACAAACTCTGAAACATATTTGCAAAACTCTGAAACACATTTAAAAACTCTGATACACATTTACAAACTCTGAAACACATTTACAAACTCTAAAACACATTTACAAACTCTGAAACATATTTACAAACTCTGAAACACATTTAAAAACACTTAAACATATTTGCAAAACTCAGAAACGCATTTATAAAAATCTGTGATTTACAATTTCCTGAATTAAAATGACGATTCCCTGAAACAAATTTACAGAAAAATCTGTTACAGGAATTTGACAACAGTTTGTAATTGTTTTGGCCTTTGGGTCACCGTGACCCTGAGATAACACAAGGGTTAAGAAGAGCTTAAACAATATTTTCTTTTCAGGGCAAGATCGACATCCAGGACGTGGAGGAGGCGATGAACGAGATGGACAAGAACCACGACGGTCAGATCAACTTCCGAGAGTTCTGCCGAGCCGTGTGCTTGATGTCCAAATGTTACTACCAGAAGAAGACCGGCAAGGAAGGCAAGAAATGCAAGAAGGTGGAGGAGAAAGAGTGACACTCGAGCTCCTCCACATACTTTTGTATGAGTCGGTCTGGATGAAAAAAAGGGTTTCAATAGACTTTCCGGTTTTCAGGAGGGATGGTGGGTACATTTTTTAGTAAGACCTTGTAGTTGATTTGGGATTGCCGTGCGAGTTAAATCTTAGCTGAGGTTTCTTCAAGACCATTTTGAAGCTCAACAAGCTTCTTGGTACGTTGCTGTGTTGGGGCGCTACGAATGTCCTGCTGTGACAACATTGTATTAATAAAGTTGTATTTTGAACATGTGGCCAATTGATTGCTTGTGTTGCTATGGAACAGCGAGACGTATAGTGTCATGGTTTTTTCCGGAGTAGATACACCCTTGAAAATTTTTCAGGGACCAAGAAACGTAACACAATTTTTTTTTTTTTGTTCCAAACTGTGAGAAACAAACTGACCTTACAATCTTATTGGATTGAAATAAAGAGAAAGAAAGAGGTATACAGTGTATGTGAGGTAAATAATTCGCTAATGAATTGAACTCATTGAGTTTTCGGACTATGGTTGAAAACACCATGCAGGAAACGCGTTCATTCCAACAGGTTGCATCTCGCTAACTAGCTTAATCTTCTCCTTACGCTGAACTTCCACGGCGGCTAACAGTTGCTAATCGGTCCTGCCGGTAATGGCCCCGGGTCCAAAGTAACCGTACGTAACCAGGGACCAACACCACCGCGCAATAAATGTTGTTCTTCTCGTCCCGATTGCGGTTTAACGAAATGGTCGATTGACTTGATTTTTATGGCCAAAATGACGCTGTGAGTGACATCTTGTTAGGAAGCATTTATGAAGTATAAAGAATTCTAAAACTCGCTTCCTGTCGACGTTGAGTGCGATCATTGCTATATTATTAGATTAGATATTTTGTAACACAACAGAGAAATGTTTGCGAACCTTATCGCCAGAGACAACAGATCGGCTAGTTTGTAATTCAGCTTTAGGGTCGGTTTAACGATCTCTTACAAAAAGTCTGTGGAAAAGCAGAAGAAACTGACCATTAACACCTTTTTGAAGGTAAATACAAATAACCAAAAAATGTACTAGCATTGGTATCCAGTACTGAAATTTAAAAATCATGACAACATAGTTCCAAAATTAAGGGAAAGAAAAAGTATTCTGATGTATGTTAACTGCATGTTTTCAAGTTATAATCTGAAAATCTCTATCATGGTATATCGTTACCCTGATATAAAACCGTCCATAGCGTGATAGAAGATTTGGATTTGGTTTGGAATGTAGCATTAAGGTTGGATCAATGCTCGTCTACAAACCTATAGTACCTAGTAGTCATAGTAGTAGTACAATTTGTCACAGCGAAATAGGTTGCAGTAGTAATCATAAAGTAGCTGTAGTCATACAGTAAGATATAGATAGATAGATAGATAGATAGATAGATAGATAGATAGATAGATAGATAGATAGATAGATAGATAGACAAAAGTCGTAGTGGTCATAGCGATAGTGGTAATAGTACTATAAAAAAAAGGAGTTGCAACAAAATAAAAAGCAGTAGTTGTAGTAATACTAACACAATAAGTTGAAACAAACGTAGTAGTAGTGGTGGTGGTAAAATAATAATCAGAAGAAAAATAACAAAAGTAATTGAAATTGTAGTAAGTAAGTAAGTAAGTAAATTATTTTTATTTATATAGCGCTATTCCAGACCAGGGTCACAAAGCGCTTAAACAATAAAAACAATATTGAATAAAAATATATACTTTAAAGGTCAAGATAAAACTGAGAACACAACAGGAGTTCCAGAAAATCAAGGAAAAGCCTGAACAAATAAAAACGTCTTAAGACAGTAGTTTACCTTACCTTACCTTAGTAGTAGTAGAGGTAGAAGAATCAATAATAGTACTAACAACATAGTGAAAACTGTAGTAAAAGTAGTGGTAGGAGAAGAGTCTTGTAGTAGTAGTACTAGCAAAAGAATAAGTTGTAGAATCAAAAGTAGTACTAACGATTATAACAGCTATAGTAGTGACAAATAAAGCAGTCATACTAGTATCAGAACTGGTTAAATTGAGAGTTAACACTCATGTTTCTTTAACGCAGAGACTCCTGTGAGATAACATCAAAACGAAGAATTCTCAATTTTAAGGAAACCTGTTTTCCTCTCTTTAAGTTTGAAATAAAGCGTTGAACTGACCCTCAAGCTGAATTCCACAGCTGTGACAAACATGCTCAAGAACCTGATCGTTAACTTCTGGACACCTTTTAAAAGGGAGTTTTCCTCCAGAGCAGGACTTCATCCTGACTCTGCTGCACACGGAGGTGATCTCTGAGCTCCACCCTGAGGTGAGTGATGACCAACCGTTCATTTTTAACATCAGAAAACTGACGCCGATGCTTCCCTCAGAAAAAAAAATAATGGCCAACCGTCTGGAAGAGGCTCTCTCCACCATCGTGGACATTTTCATCGATTACTCCGACAACGAGGGGAAGAAGTTCCTGCTGGACTCCGAGGAGCTGAGGCAGCTGCTGGAGAAGGAGGTCCAGTCCGAGTGGATTAAGGTATTTGTCCGTCAGACTCTGGCTCCACGACAACTTACTCACTCGCTCTTGTTTTGATTTTTTTAGGCAGTAATCGGTGGAGACTTCATGAGGGACGTGATGGCCACTGTGGACGAGAGCAACGATGGTCAGGTTTCCTTCAAGGAGTTCTTCATCGCTCTCGGGATGTTGGGCCGAGTTGTCTTCCGCGATAAGGTCAAGACTAGCCATCAAGAGTAGCTGACTGTGTTTCTTTTTTACGTCGGAAACTCAATAAAACATGTTATTTGGAAAAATTGTGTGTTTTTGTTCTCAGTGTGTTGTTGTCTGGTTAGATTGAACAATGGCATCGGCGGTGTGTGTTGGTAACAATCTGGCGAAACAATTACAGGGGTACCGATACAATATATCGTGATACTGTAGTAACAGTGATATATGTGTAGTATTGTCGAGTACTAGACTCTGGTGTTGCAGAATTTACAGACCACATGACTCTTGACGAAGTCGTAACTGCTTTTTAAATTATTTTTAAAACCAAAATATGTCAAAAAAATCAGCTTTAAAATCTGTTGGAGTCAACTGTATCCTCTCGTTCTCAGTCATTGCCAGGAAATGCACTGAATATTTGCATGTTAACTATAGATTAAAAATAAATAAAAGTAGAATTATTTTAATTATAAACACACTCATTGAAATGTAAAACATACAAGGAGTCCAATGTATCCTCTCATCCTCAGTCATCGCAAGGGGTTCATTGATTTATGGGCAAGGAAGTTTAAATGCAGGACAAAAAATTAACAAACAGTGAATATTTGTATGTTAATTGTAAATAAAAAACAATAAGGGCTCGGTATCGATTTTTGTTTTTTGTGGCACCGGGCAGGGTTTTATTGTATATTTTGCAGGGAAACACAAAAATAAACGCTGTAAATAATAATATTGTACATTCCCTAAATATCAGCCCTAATTCATTGAGACCAAAAAATGTATGCCATCGTAGACGATTACCAACAACACGCTCAAGATTGACGGGGAAAGGGGTTTTATGAGGCGATTCAGTCAATGACCCTCTATTTCTATTTCTATTTCTATTTCTTCGATCTGTCGTCAGGTCCGTGTGCTTTGTTTCCCCTATTTTGAACAAATAAATGTTTTTTTTAACATGTCTGCGTCCGAGACGTGTTACAGAAGTGTTTGGAGGTTGAACTAATTCAATCTACAAAAGAGATGACGGACGTGAGTTCCACCCTCTGAACAAAGGTCACGCCTCACTGTTGTGATTGACAGATGGCTCAACATGAAAGGGCGATTGACTTCCAGCACTGACTTATATTTACCTGTACTGCAGCTATTAATAAATAATATGTAGCTATAAACTTTTAAAAAACGGAAATAAATAACATTTAATCAAAAACCGTTATGGTTCAAAATAAGGGACCAGCTGATGATTGAATGGATTTTCTTTGACAAGACACAAGAAATATTACTAAAATATGAGATTTTAGAAATATGTGAGCAAACATAGACTTCTTTTTTTAAATACAGAGAAATAACTTCTGGGTTTATATCTAAATGATTAAGTAACTTTGTGGTGATGCACTTCTTACAATAAAGATTTGTAAAAGATTTGCAACACAACATTTAACAATCCTAAATAAGTTATTTAATTAGCATTATCGGTCAATATCTTTAAGAGTAGTTTACATTTTTACTCACAGACTACACACTTTGAGACTCTTCGTTGATTTGCTAAATAAAATGAAGATCACACTCTTGTATATTCACCTTAAATCCAACTAAAATGTATCTGTTTCTTTCACGTAATGATGATCCTATAATCTTAGCTTTAATCCCTTGAACTGGCAGAACTGGTTCTTCTAGGCCGGTCAAAAATATCTTGTGTAAAATGCAAATATTTGGTATTTCTAGTTTCACTTTTGGACCTTTTAACAATAAACTCAAATTCACCATATCGTGTCTTTTGCTTCTTTTATTTATTAAAAAACAATTGCATTTCCTTTTTCTTTAACGGGGGGTTTGTAGCGTTTGCGTTTTTATTGACCCCCTGGAGCTACCGTAGGGGTAGTAAATATTGCAGACTGACTTTTTATTATTATTTGCGCATGTGTAGACTAGTCCGTCCACTGGTGGGTCTTCTCTCTTCTCCAACGTACACATTACAAACAAAAAAGTTTTCTGTGAGGGTTTTCCACTAAATGTCTGTTGAAATTTGTAAATATTTTTAGTCTTTTTGCCATAAAACAAGTGTTTTAATTCACTTCATTCGTGTTTCTCTTTTGAATGGAGGGTTTAGTTAGGCGTGGCTCTTTACAACAACAAAAAAGCTGTTCTCTGTCGTCATCTAGTGGCACAACAAAGTATTGCTGACATGACAACCCATACTTAGAAGTTGTTGAGCAACATTTGTTGACACACACGTGGTGTCTCAGAGGGTTTTCTCTCTTCAAGACTGATCAAGATTAACTTGTTGCACAAATTTGATATTAATCTTTTTTTTTTGTTTCCTGCTTAAACCTCAACAAGTTCATTCGTTTTCCTCTAAGACTGAGTAGGTAAGTAAGTCATTTATACCCAATAAAATATATACTTAAAAGGTCAAGATAACACCGAGACAAACACAGGAGTCTCGGAGAATCAAGGAAAAGCCTGCACGAATAAAAGTGTCTTGAGATGTTTCTTGAAGGATCCAGTAGATCCATCAAACACAGAGGAAGATTTTTCTCCTCTGGTCCGGAAGCGTGTTCAGGATCCATCAGTAGATTCTGATCCACAGACCTCAGAGCCCGAGCTGGGGTGTAAGGATGGATCAGATCACTGATGACCATCAATAGATCTAAAAGTAAGAACAAGAATTTTAAAGTTGATCCTGAAAGAAACTGGAAGCCAGTGAAGAGTTTTAAGGATCGGAGAAATGTGAGTTCTTCTACTAGAGCGGGTCAGAATTCTCGCTGCAGAGTTTTGTATCTACTGCAGGCGAGACAGATCCTTCTTGTTAAGACATGAAAATAAACTGTTACAATATTCCAGACGAGAAGAAACAAACGTATGGATTACAAGCTCCTGATCATGTAGTGACACGTTTTCCTACACGTGTACACATGGGTGTTTAGTTATTTGGTCAGTTTACTGATACATTTTCTACAAGTTAAATTGGATTGATTTTATCTTTGCTCTTAAATATAATGCAAAAAAAAAGAAGGGGTCAAAGAACCTCCAGAGCCGCGACATCACGTAAGGGACCGTCTGCCAATTATTTTCAATGACAAAAATGTAATATT
Source organism: Callionymus lyra (assembly GCF_982586985.1). Lineage (NCBI taxonomy): Eukaryota > Metazoa > Chordata > Actinopteri > Syngnathiformes > Callionymidae > Callionymus > Callionymus lyra. Next base: position 13,132,343 of record NC_141834.1, read on the forward strand.
GAAAAATTATAAGAATAATATAAGACGAAAATGTTTCAAACTTATATCAGTAATTAGTAACGTTACTATGATATCATTTTAGTTAATGTTTTTCCAAGGATAATTATAAATGCAATATTCCATAAACATTTTGTAATAACTCAATAGTTACAACTACGATGAGCACCACGTGTATTTCACTTAAATAAAACTTCCATATCATGTTACTATATGCCTGACTTTTTCAAATTCTCCATGAAATATTGTAAATCTATATTTTCACGTAATATTAGATCAATATATTTGTAATAACTCGTTAAATACAACTCCGATGGGCACCAAACATATGTCACTTGTTTTTTTTTATCTATAAGAGGAATTTTTTAACGCATCCAGAAATCACCCTGTAAGTTTTAATTGACATTTGTGGCCACAAAAAGTGCTAAAAAAATTCCACCCCCTCCCCCCAGTAAGTGTTCATTTTTTTTAGACCATTATGTTTACAGAAAACCCCAAAAAATGCAGCTGAACAACATATTCTGTTGAAGGATCTAAAGATTCCGTGCCTTTAACAAACAACAGAACAAAGGACACAAAAATGAACAGAAAAGGGGCGGAGCTATGACTACCAAAAATTGTGGTTTAGTTGTAAAGTGACACCCTTCTCGTGCAAGTGGGGAACCACTTGAAAATGTCCTCATATTCCTCATAAATTATCTCTGATCTGTTCCCTTTTTGCAAGGTTTTTATTTTGTAAATACAGCATTTTTCAACACATTTTATACATATTTTCAGAAATATAATTATTTGAATCGCCTTGATTAGTGGAAGGTTCCGACAATTGCTTCGGTGCGACATTAAACATGAAAAATAAAATCCTAAATGTAAATTAAAAACACAGTTTCTACGTTTTACATTGAAGATAACAGAATTTTCTATTTATATACTGATCCAGGATCAGTCATCTTAAACGTAAAAACTGTATTTTTAATTAGGTTTGAGGTTTTATTTTACATGTTTAAAGTTGCACAAAAGCAATTGTTGGAACCTTCCACTGACAATGGCAATAAAGATAACTCGTCTTTAAAAAAAACAGAATGCAAATGAGTATATACAGCAAACACAATATAAACCTGTCATCACGTGCGTGAAACTCACATACCATCCATTTTAGTTAGTCTGATAATTACAGGGTCTTGTGTGTAGACATGAGAAAGAGAAGAATTTTTTTTATAGGTTTCCTGAAGCAGGTTGTGCAGGTTAGAGCTTTAAAAAATAAAGGAGACACAACATCAAACAAGGGAATGAAATTTGAATCTGAATTGTTTTTACAAAATATACGTTTAGCTGAGCTCGTCAAAGAAGACCTTCACAGGGAATGTTGTTTTTTACTTTACTTTACAACTAAAAGTCGTTTTAAGTTGTTTTTAGTCAACAAAGTGGTTTCCCAAGATGCCTTTGTGGTCATTTTGTCGATGGGGGGGGATTTCTATCAGCACTTTATACGGTTGGTGTCAGAAGTAGGATAACCGGTGTCGACAGTTTTCTCTTCACATGAAAAAAAATAATTCTATATCCACCATGGGAAGGAAATGCGAATATTTTTCTTTTAATGGGGCATTCTTTAAAAATGATGTTGCCAGGTTAGCCTATTATCATCATTGGTTGCCATGTCCTGATAGTCCCCCTAAAAAATATACACATGTAATCGATCATGAACAATTAATATATTGAATTTTATGTAAAAGGTAGTTGTATTTTATGTACTGTTTTATATATTATTTTATCGAATTTTATTCAACATATTTGATTTGTATTATATATATTTTTATTATAGTTGATAATGTTAGTGTCAACACCACAAAAATATACTATAACCATGTTCCGGTTCTGGTTTGGGTCTGGTAATAATTATAGATGTATGTGTGTGTATACATACCATCCAGAGTACTTTTTTTTTTAAATTGTATTTGCCGTCTAAATTAAATAACAACTGAGGTAATTATTCCTTAAATGTTTTGAAATGAGTGAGTTCGGGATGAGCTGATCCGCTCTTTGAAAGATGATACTTGAGTCCAAAGAAAAAGTACAATATTATTTCGCCTGAGGAGGTAAATATTTCACGTCTTACATCATAGACGTGTCGTTGGAAAAAAAAAAAACGTTTTCCAAAGAAGTGGCTGATGCAGGTCTTGTTTTTTCTGAAGCTTAACAAAAGGTTGGATCTCACATGGTTGACTACACTAGATCCAAACCAGTCAGTACCGTGTGATCATTAAAAGCTGTTTGATAACGTTGTTTGTTTTGGAGTGACATGGCTGTGTGTGTGAAGAGAGCTCCAGCACCAAAATGTCACATTAAAAAAAAAAAAACCCATCCAGGGTGTGGCTCAGTCCAGTCACCAACTATGACTCACACGACCAACGAGTCCCGTGTTCTGTTCATTGAATTCAGTCTTTAGCTGCGAATATATTCTACGACTGGACGATGGTTTTTAATGTTCATCGAAGAAGAAATGAAACTAGGAACTCTCCTAACTTGTCTGGAGTTACATAACTGGAGCCAAAAGTGACATCATAGCACCAGAAAAAAACTCTTTGTTGTGGTCTCTCGAAAAAACGGCATCTTCACTCGACCTTATCTCCCACAATCACAGTGTTTGAGAAAAAGTCCCAATCAAAAAATGTTTCATCACACTTTTTCTGCATCCGAAGCCAGTCCGACCAATAGGGGAAGTGGGGAGGGGACTCGGAGAACCTTAAAAACCCACCCTGTCTTCACTCGGCATCTCACTTTTCTTCAAGTTCAACATCCAGACGTCGACCTCGAACCGCAGTGAGTGAACACTTTTTGTCGTGAATCGTTTGACTTCTTATTCCTCACGATTTCTTTCTGCTCACTTTCTTGCAGCCACAATGAATCAGGAAAAGGATTTAGTGTACAACTTGGTCAAAAAGGAACACGATCTCTTCCGACATTACGCGGGATCCGATGGAATGATCAGCAGAATGGAGTTCGCTGAGATGATGCGCAAAGAGATGGTGAGTGATTTTGGTGAATGAAAAAGAAAGTGAGTCATCGCTGATGCTCTTTGTTTGTTTGCAGCCAAACCTGCCTGCGAATCTGTTCCAGCAGCTGGACCGCGACGACAGCGGCGCCATCGATATCCTGGAGTTTGCATCCTTCATCGCAAGTGTTGTTGGGTTCACCTTTAAATAAAAGTTGGATGGCAAACACAAGAGTGGTGTTCTTGTTTTTTGTTTTTTTTTTGTACACAGACAGCAGCTTGAGAATGACTCACAGACTCCACAGGAAGTGGTTTCATTACACAAAAATGTGGCTGTAAAGCATTAGTTCTTCCATAACAATTGTTTATTTACGGTTTGTTTTGATATATTCCTTTCATTAAAAAAAAAAAATGTTAATGAAATCATGTAGAATTAATCTTTATATTATTTAAACAATCTGATATCATATATACTGTATATTCCAAAAATCAATCGCACTCTTGTCACTAGACGTAATATTTGCGTTTCTATATCCAATATAGGTTTCGTATCAATTCCTGTAATCTTTTCTTTCTTTTCTTTTATCTTTTGTTTATTTAACCATTCTCCAAAACGTGATGTGTTTGTTTAAAGTATTTCATTAAAAAAAAAGAGTCAACAGTCAAACCTTGAGTAAACATCACAAGACTTTTTTTAATTTGACTTATATTTTCATATTTTAAAATTCTCTGATTTGTATTTATTTCTTTTAGTTTTTTTCTTTGCATAGGATCATTTAATGGGGACTCGTGCATCTGAAGCACGGATGTGGTGGATGATGTATTCTAGGGTGTAGTTCTGTGTACACACTTAGAACAAATACAATAACCTTTGCTTTACCTAACTTTACTTGACTTTTAGTCTCGCTGCTGTTCCCAACACACAACACGCCAGTTAGTCATGTGGAAGCTGCAGAAATTTGATAATATTTTAGATCGATATGCAAATTAGTTTGTAAAATGTTAAGTTCGCTCATGATGCAACAGCCCCACCTTCTGGAAGTCAGAAGTATTGTCCTTCAAAATAAATATACACACAGATATATACACAACAAATTGTCACGTGTACATATATAAATGTCGAAAATTAATTGGCGAATTGAAAAACTATATAGAAAAAACGGGAATTCGTAGGTTTATTTTTTAAGTTTTCAGGGGATTTTTGTTCTTCTCAGATAATTTAAATACATGTTTGGAATATATATAATTATTTTTTTTTATGTTATCTTTTTGGTCATCCTTTGATCGGGTCTGTTATAAGTACACACAAAACTACATTTAAAAGAGTTTATATATCTTAAAAAAAAACAGGGCATATTTTAAGACAGGAAAACGGTGAATGTTATGAAATAAATGTGAGCGTTCTCCATCTCCTAACGGGTGGTAAAGATGCTTTTGTCAGCTTTAGGAAATAGGTTAGGTTAGGTTAGGTAGAACTTTATTGATCCCTAAATATGACAACACGATAACAATAAAGTAAATAATATTTAAGTTGTATATATAAAAGTATTTTTGGAAAGAGTATGGCTTCAACCTCTGTTCAGAGCAGGAAACTACACACAAAAATGTAAAAGTAAGTTTCTTGTTATAAGTGTCATGAGCAGTTACAAGTGACTCTGTGTTTATGACTACATGTCACTTTTGTCTATATATTACAAAGTTACGTTATTTAGATGTAACGGTCAAAAATAGGCTTGTATTGGCAAGAATCTGTTTATACGATACGTATAAAGATACAGGGGCAATGATACGATATATAGTGATACTGTAGTAACAAGGATGTATTTGTAGTATTGTCGAGTACTTGACTCTGGTGTTGCAGAAATTACAGACCTAATGACTCTTGACGAAGTCGTAACTTCTTTCTTTTGTTTTGAAACCAAAACATTTTCAAAAATCAGCTTTAAAAGCTGCTGGAGTCGAATGTATCCTCTTGTCCTCAGTCCTTGCCAGGATTTTACAGGAAGTTCGATTGTAATGCAAAAATGCAGTGAATATTTGCATGTTAACTATAGATTTAAAAAAAAAGTAGAATTATTTTAAACTCACTTCAATAAAATGTAAAACATAAAAGAACTATGGTAAAGAAAAATAATCTATACAGTATCGCAGATAAATATTGTGATGTATTGCCATATAGATATTATGAACACCCCTAATCAGAAGTGAATATACTTGTAAAGTACTTTTTCTGTGGTGCAAACTAAAAAAGTAAAAAAAATAGCTGTTATCAGTGGAGGTACTGTATGCTTTTTAAAGAAACAAAACAAAAAATTCAACATCAGAGGTGTATGAAATTTAAGTAAAGATTAAGCCTACTTTTACAATTCCTTATTTAGCTCCAAGAGCAACTAACGTAATGACTCACAACTCTCCTGACTCACTCACATGTTTCAAATGCTAAAGTCTTCCTCTCCAGTAAGTCCCTCGTCATGCAGTTCTGAAGTTATTACTATGACCTAATAATGGGCTTCACCCCCCTCCAGCCGGCTCTAATCATGACCAGCTTTGTTTATACAACGAGTCCTTTGGAGTTGGAGACTTCCGGGATTGACGACACACAGTGAAAAACCCTGATTTTTGACCAATCACAGCAGAGTGGGCGTGGTTATGGTAGACAAGATTTCATCTGCATAAAAAAATGAAGCATTTTCAGTCTGTAAGGCTTAAGTAAATATTTAAATGAAAAGGGAGTTTACAAAAACGGACACATACTGATGATACTATAGTCAAACATCTATTTAAGAAACACCTGAATCCACACGTTATTGCTTTTTCATATTATAAATAAAAGCAAATTTACACTCACATTCTTCAGTTATACATATATCAGTTTCGTAGTGTTGTGGAAAAACTCTGTATTTTAACTACTAGGAAAACATTCTCTTTTTTTAAATTAATTATCAACTTTATCCTCGTTCTACTTTTTGGGGCGAGTCTGTTTCTTATTGGTACGCGGTCACGGACCAGAGGAAAGGAAGAGGTAATCGACATGGAATGCAGCCCAGCGGCAGCAACTCGACAGTCCTCGGCCGCACTCGTGTTCTCTCGGGCGCGCGCGTGTGTGTGTGTGTGTGTGTGTGTCTCGGGTCAGTTTCTCTAGCTAGCCGAGCTGATTAGCCTTTAGCTAATGTTCTCGGGACGCTCGTCCTCCTCCCGGACCGGACGCTAAAAAGAAGTCATGGCGGACCTCGAGGGGAGCTGCTCGTCGGCCCCGCCACTCGGCCCGCAGTCCTCGTGCAGCAACGGGTCCGGCAGCGGCGACGTGACGCCGGTCACCGGCTGCCCGGCGGCGGCGGCGACGGGGACCACCGACGACACCGACACCACCGTCACCACCGTCACCTCGGGCCCTCGCCTGGTCCGGATCGTCAAGTCGGACTCGGGCTATGGCTTCAACGTCCGCGGGCAAGTGAGCGAAGGCGGGCAGCTGCGGAGCATCCACGGGCAGCTGTACGCGCCGCTGCAGCATGTGAGCGCCGTGCTCCCGGGGGGAGCCGCGGACCGAGCCGGGATATCGAAGGGAGACCGGATACTGGAAGTGTGAGTGACTGACGGTTGCTTGTTTGTGCAGCAGCAGCAGCAACAGGGGCGCGATTAAAAAACGTCCAGAAATCGATGTATCGCGATATATATTCCTGTGTCCAGATCGATGTTTGACGTCACTGGGTCCATTTGTTTCCCTCCAAAAAATAGTTAGTATTCGTTAAAATCTGTTTTTTTTTTTAGCATATTTTTAAAAAACATTTTTCAATATAAAACCTTCCGGTATTTCGATATTTTCATTTCAATACAATACAATACAAAAAAAAAGGTTATTATAAGTTAGTAAGTAAGTAAGTTATTTATATTTATAGAGCGCTTTCTAAGACCAGGGTCACAAAGCGCTTAAACAATCAAAACAATACTCAATAAAATATATACTACTAATAATAATAATCTCTATTTATATAGCGCCTTTCTAAATAGTACTAATCTTAAGTTTAATAATTCAGCTTTAATACATTTCCTCTCCGAACAAGTGCAAAAGAACACTTGCTAGCAAGTGACCAATCAAGTACTGTTTTTGTCTCGTCAGTTTTTGTTTAGGTACCGAAAAGTTTTTAGATTTTTGCTCGGTGCCACAAAAGAACCAAAGTTCGATTACTGAGCCCTAATTGTTTTTTATTTACAATTAACATGCAAATATTCACTGTGTTTGTTCATTTTTTGTGTTGCATTTAAACTTCCTTGCCTATAGACAAATGAACCCCTTTGCGATGACTAAGGATGAGAGGATACATTGGACTCCTTTTATGTTTTACATTTCAATGAGTGTGTTTTAAAATAAAAATAATTCTACTTTTATTTATTTTTTTAATCTATGGTTAATCTCTGCATTTTTGCATTACAATCCAACTTCCTGTGAAATCCTGGCAATGACTGAGTACAAGAGGATACACTTGAGCTTTTTAAAGCCAATTTTTGAAAATGTTTTGGTTTCAAAACAAATGAAAGCAGTTACGACTTCGCCAAGAGTCGTCTGGTCTGTAAATTCTGCAACACCAGAGTCAACAGTATTATATATCGTATTGTATATCATCGTGTCGTGATACGTATCGTAATCGCCATCTTCTCGCCAATACAGCCCTAGTCAGTACCATCGTTTAGGAAGGTCTGAAAATGAAGGTCTGTGACCCATGAATGAGGGGTTTGTGTTGGACAGAGAGGATCCAAGAGATCATTCGTCAGTCAAGTCACACAAAAATCTAATGTCCCCCCCCCAAAAAAAAATAAATAAGAAAATTGAGTAGAAAACTAGTGTTCTAGTGTTTAATTTGAGACCAAAGTGCTGCATAAACACGCCGATCGTCTTCAGGTCTGTGGCTTCACCACGTTAGTATGCAGGAGGATGTGTTAGGCTCTGTTGCTATGGAGAGGAACATGCAGCGATGCAGCCCAGCATCACTGTTGACACTCCAGTCTGTGTTTGTGGAGGGATGCAGGGAGAAAAAAAAAAGGGTGGATGCCGTCACTTCATTTCTGATTGGATTTGCTCTCATAAAAATCCCAATCCCATTGGCCGGGATTCTCAATGGATGGCCCGCGGTAACCTGGCAGTTTGTTGTTGACCCCATTATAACATAACGCTGCATTTATTTGTAACGTATATATATATATACCCTCAACAACTCCAGGGCCATCGTTGATGGAGACCGTGAGCACGGAAGTCCAACGTTCAATGGTGCACTTCCTCCATTGAAATCAGATCGTGTGCATCATAAATAAGTGGAGCAGGAGCCGACACACCAGCTTATCCATCATGGGATCAATATTTCTCAGCAGGGGTGTGTATTGGCAAGAATCTAGTCATACGATACGATTCATGGGATGCTGTAGGGTCGACTTCTTGCTTAATTTAACACAAAACGTTCAAATTTGATCTCCTTTTTTAGAGTAAAAAAGCAATACTTTTCTTATTTCCAAACATTGTTGTTGATTCTTACCTACACAAACAACAGTGATGGCGACCAGCAGATAAAAAAATAAATATTTACAAAAATCTACTTTGAGTTATAAATAGGGATGTGAACTCGATACGATTCTTATCACGATACAGGGACAAGGGTACGATGTGTAGAAATCTATAGGGGTGCTATAGGAACAATGACATGTATCACATATATTTGTATTATTTCCCAAGTATTGCAGAACTTACATACCACACAACACTTGACAAAATCGTAACTGCTTTCATTTGTTTTGAAAGCAAAGTATGTCCAAAATACAGCTGTAAAAAAAGCTGCTGGGGTCGAATGTATCCTCTCGTCCTCAGCCGGGATCTCACAGGATTCCATTGTTCTAGCGTGCATCGGTTCCATTGTAACACCAAAATAAACAAACACACTGAGTATTTCCATGTTAGTTATTAATTTAAAAAATATATTATTATTTTATTTTATACATACTTTATTGAATTATACATGAAATATGATAAATGGAATACTTCCAAAGATGAGCTTCAGAAGCTGCTTTAGTTGACTGTATCCTCTTGTCCTCAGCCGGGATCTCACAGGATTTCATTGTTCCAGCGTGCATAAGTTCCATTGCAACACAAAAATGAACAAACACACTGAATATTTCCATGTTAGTTATTAATTAAAAAAATATATTTTATTTTATACAAACTTTATTGAATTATACATGAAATATGATAAAATAAAAATGTTTTGAAACCAAATACTTCCAAACATCAGCTCTAAAAGCTGCTGTCGTGGACTGTATCCTCTTGTCCTCAGTCATCGCCGGGATCTCATGGGATTTTAAGTGTTCCTTCAGCTCCTGACGACATAATGACCGCTGCCATCTATCGGCAGGAAGTTTAATTGCGACACAAAAATGAATATGTGAATGTTAATTGTAAATGAAAAACATTGTATTATTGTATTTTATACACTCTTTATTGAAATATCTAAAAGAAGAATGATTGAAAATGTAATATTATTGGAAAGCCAAGAAAAAAATGATCTACTGCTGTTGAATATCGATACATTATCGTGGAAAAAACATATAATATATGTTTATATATTATTATTTGATATATTAATATATATGTTTTTCTCACACCCCTACTAATGAAGACTTAACAGTCCGCACTATGAACGTTCAATGGTGCATTTCCTCCATTGAAATGAGATCATGTGCATCATATATAAGTGGAGCCGACACACCAGCTTATCGTTCACTGAATCAATACTTCTCAGCGCTGGTACACACTTACTCCTGCTCTTACCCTCGTGCCGCAACAAACCTCTTCACCTCTTTACTACTTTGGATTTAAAGCCGCATAAGTCCGTCGTCGCTCGTAGATGCTGCCGATTGACATTAACGATCCCCTTTGCAGGTATAAACCAAACAAGGAAACATGACACATCAGAAAAAACGCCTCCTAAAAACTGTTTATCATTTTCCAATGTGCTGAGGCGGCAGGTGCAAAGGCCTGTACATCAGGTGCTTATTATGTAGTCATAAGGCGGCCCAGCTGCTGGAGTGCTTACTCTGAGCTTCTGCCAGGACCTTCTTGAACATCTGCAACCATTTTTACTGCCTTTCGCAAACCAGGGGAAGACGTTCTCCATGTGTTTGTATCTCGGGTGGGTAAATAAGTTTCTCAAAATGGACCAAACAAGAGGAAGATTAAAGAAGAGGGAGAATAAGTTGCACATGAGAGAACATTGTTTTTTGATTTAAAAAGAAAATGGGAACAAAGATGAATATGAAAAACTTAAGGTTAAGAAGAGTAGCATGAGTAAAAAGTACTGGATGATAGTGGAGTTTGACTTGTAAATACTTTTTTTCATCAGTTAGGGATCTGAAAAAACTTTGATATATCACGATATTTTTTGTCATGATACTCTATATACCAAACAGCACTGATAATTATTTTCCATTAAGAAAAATATATTTGGCTTTTATTTTCATCATTTCTAATTGGTGGTGTGTGAAATTAAACTCAGATTTTTCTAACTTCTGCGCTATAACAATGAAATCCCCCGAGATCCTGGTGATGACTGAGGACGAGAGGATACAGTCAACTCTGCCATCTTTTAAAGTTGATGTCTTGACATATGACTGAGGACGAGAGCATACAGTCAACTCTGGTCTGGAAAAGCGCTATATAAATAAAAATGACTTACTTACTTACTCTACCATCTTTTAAAGTTGATGTCTTGACATATGACTGAGGACGAGAGGATACAGTCAACTCTACCATCTTTTAAAGTTGATGTCTTGACATATTTTTGTTTCAAAACAAATGAAAGCAGTTACGATTAATAATAATATAAAATAAATATATTGTTGTATCTAGTGTCTACAGAATCACAATATATCCTATCGTTGCGGCTGTATCGTGATATATATTCATATACATATTCTAGCTAACACACCACGAAATAATTAGTGTAAAAAACAGTGTCACTATGTTGTTATTTTTGTATTTTCATAAATTAGATTATTAATTATTAAATTATATAAAAATATATTATTTTTCTAAATAAACTTCTAAATACAGGCTTAATTGCAAATTCTGCAAAGCCAGAGTCAAATACTTGGACAATACTACAAATATATTGTTGTATCTAGTGTATAGCAATATGTCTCAATACATGTATTGTTGCCCCTGTATATGATTTTCGTTATCCTGACTTTATTTTATCTTTATTTTGGATATTTTGCAATTACATCTAAAAAAATGTTCGTCATTTTAGTGCACTTGGCTCGTAACCACTGTCTTTAAAAAATAAAACAAAAACAAGCAACTTCTCGAAGACCCTCGATTAAGAAATACTATTGAAACACCTTTTTTTTTAAAGCTGCAAGTGTATCTAAAAGTAGCCTCGTATCCAGGACAGCAGCCCTGATTTAAAGAAGTGACCTTTAGTTCTGTACAGCAACACTTAAATGAGGTCTGGCTGGAACAAAAGACAAGAGGAGAAAGAGAATATTTCAGCAGGACAGCTCATGTGGAGAAACTTAAGGCCAGAAAGAGGAAAAAAGGGCAACTAATGGGGTTCAAGGATGTGTTACTGAGGACGGGCTGAACAAGGAATAGTGTAAAAAGTGTTTCAGGTGGAGACGTGTGACCCGCTACTGCGACCT